>NC_143552.1:17553333-17859166 GCF_054136105.1 Typopeltis vanoorti | reverse complement strand
TCAAAGGCTTGAAATGTGGAAAGGCAGCAGGAGTAGATGATATTCAACCAGAAATGCTGAAGTATGATGGTATAAGAGTCTTACAGTGGCTGCACTGCATAGTTCAGAAAGCCTGGACAGAGGGACGAATTCCCGATGATTGGAGTAGAGCTCTCATAGTACCCATATATAAAAAGGGAAATAAAACTGAATGTGAGAATTACAGAGGTATTTCCCTACTGAGTGTTCCTGGCAAGATCTATGCAAGTATACTTGAGAAACAGTTGAGAAGAATTGTGGAAGAAAAGCTTGGTGAAGAACAAGCTGGATTCAGGCCAAATAGAGGCTGTCAGGATCAGATCTTCACTTTACGACAAATAGTCGAGAAAGCATGGGAATATAACAAAGATCTGTATTTAAGTTTTGTCGATTTGGAAAAGGCATATGACAATGTGCCAAGAGAGAAGCTATTCAATACGCTGCAGTTATATGGTGTGAATGGGGCATTATATCAAGCAATACTTAGTCTTTATTTGAGTTGTAAGTCAGCAGTTAGAATTGAAGGAAGTACAGGAAGATGGTTTAATGTTAAATCTGGTGTGAGACAAGGATGTACATTATCCCCTTTGTTATTCATTATCTATATGGATCACATTATGAATGAATGCGGTATTAAACCTGATATCAAAATTGGAGATTTTAATGTCAGCTCTTTGCTTTATGCGGATGATATTATACTTCTAAATAAATCCACTACAAGTCTGCAAGATTCTCTGACTAAATTGAATAGCTGTTGTAATAGATATGGTATGAAGGTCAGCAATAAAAAGACAAAGACAATGAAAATAGGCAGAATCATTGGAAATGTCAACTGTGTTGTGAATGGAGAACCTGTGGAACAAGTAAAATATTTCAGCTACTTAGGCACGATTTTTACTGAAGATGGTAAATTAAATATAGAAATAGACAACAGAATCAGCAAAGCTGGTATGGTGGGAAGTCGATTGAATAAATTCATATGGAATAAGAATGAAATTAGTTGGAACACTAAATTAGCTGTATACAAGACAATGTTCAAACCAGTTTTAACGTATGGATCTGAGAGCTGTGTCATAAGTAAGACACTTGACCGAAGATATGAGAGTCCTGAGAAAGATTAGAGGCGTGAACAGATGGCATCAATGGCAATATCATATTAAAAATGAGGATATTAGGAAATAACTTGACAATGTCAGCATCCAGGAATGTGTTAGCAGAGCTAATCTCAGGTGGTATGGTCACTTAAATAGAATGGGAGAGGAAAGATTAGCAAAACAAGTGTTCTCTGCCAGGTTGGCAGGAAAACGACCCAGAGGAAGACCAAGATATAGGTGGATTGATACGGTACAAAGTGCCTTAGACGACAGAAATATAAGATCTGATAATGTTGGAGTCTTGACAAGTAACAGACTGATTTGGAGGAAAATTGTAGATAGGAAGTTAGTAATGATGTAATTTTTTCATGTAGTGCTGTCATATCCTGTACACCCCTTGAGGGTACATGGCAGGAATTTGATGATGATGATGATTTATTGCATAGAAAATAATTATTACCAAATATGAATTAGCATCAACTAAATCTACATACTTTGTAGATTACATAATCATGTAAGCATACAAAAATGCAATGTAAATTATAAGAAAGCTTATTTGAAAACATTCACAAAATTAGAATAATTTTTATCGTTGTTCAAAATATTAGAATAATTTTTAATGTGGTTCAAAATATTAGAATATTCCAAGTTTTTCTATTGGTTTTGAGGAGAGTATAGAAATAGCAAATATTTCAGTGGCTGTGGGACTGACTCATGTGAGGAATCATTTGCGAGTGAATTTCAGTTAATTATTTGCTAAACATGGGTCAAACAAGTGACATATCATAAGCTAAGAAGTTTCGCATGGTGTCTCTACACAAAGAAGGCCATACTCAACAGTTTATAGCTAAGGAATTGAAATGTTCTCAAGCAAACATGAGTAGAGTATTGAGACAGTATTCTAATAACCGGAGTTTTCAAAATAATCACTGCAATAATGATTGAAAGGTAATAACCACATCAAGAGATGAGGAGATTGAAGAATATCATGAAGAAACATTGCTTCCAAAGTGCAAGGTATTTTCACAGGAGATGAAAAGAACTAGGTGTGAATGTGTTAAATCTATGACGTTGAGATGACTTCAAAAATTGGGTTTTAAATCACGTGTGCCTAAGACGAAGTCACTTATTACTTCCAAGCAAAAAGTCAGCTCGAGTGCGATGGTGTGTAAGCAAAGAGGAGTTAAGAGGACTGGAAAAAAGTACTTTTTAGAAATGAAAGTATGTTTTGTGTGTCCCATGGTCATCAAGGTATACATGTTTGGCATCTTAAGAAGAAGCATTTGATAAAGAATGCATGAAATGTTCAGTGAAATTTGCAACTTCTGTCATGGTATGGGCTTGTATGACTACAGAGGGTCCAGGTAGGCTGTGTATTGTGTACAAAAGAGTCGATTCTAAAATGTACCAAGAAATTCTTGATCACTTTGCTACTGGCATCAGAAGATTTATGTGATGATGATTTCCTTTTTCAGCAAGATTCAGCTTCTTGTCACACTTCCAAGACCACTACTAGATGGCTCAAAGAAATGAAAATAAATGTAATTCCTTGGGCAGCAAACTCACCAGATTTTAAACCCCATTGAGAATTTGTGGGGAATTATTTAGAGATGTCTTCAAGAAGCTGCCCCAAGAGACAAAAATGAACTTGTTTCTAGTCTGCAGAGCATATGGGCATATTTTGATTTAAAAAAAGACTCTGAACTGGTACTAAATAATATGCCCAATAAATGGTCATAAAAGCTAAGGGGGGGGGGATACAGTAAAGTACTAATTATCATGTTGTTTCTCTTTAACTGTAATTTTTTCACAATATTGTAATATTTTGAACCACGTTAAAAATTATTATACTTTTATGAATGTTTTCAAATAACAGTTTCTTATAATTTATATTATGTTTTTATGTGTTTACTTGGTTTGTAAATCTACATACTTTTTAGATTATATATTCTACAAATCAGTAGATACTAATTCATATTTGGTAATAATTATTTTCTATGCAATAAATTAGAACTGGAAATCATTCAATGCATTTTCTTTGATTATTCTAATTTTTTGATTTGTACGTGTAAATACAGCATTGTTCCTCATCTCCTAATTGCACCCATGCCAAAACCAAAACCATGGTACTTCATAGCACTGTGTGTAATCCACTTTTTCTACCCTGTTTACAGGCATTTTTTTATTTTTATATTTCTGCATAGTACATTCTTCATTTTAGTCATTTTTTAAAACTGCATGTTAACTAAGATAGACATTGTTTTTTCCTCTCATTCTTGTATAAACAACTAAGGTAAAACATCGTAAAATACTACAAACTGCTTCCATCGTGCCTTATCTGATCTTTTAATAAATTTAGTTTAATCCTTTACCCAAGTGTGAGCAAACAAAGTTTGCGCCTGAAAGTATCTTCAGGACTGGGGTAAGGTGGTACAACACCGTGCAACTCTTTGTAAAGGTGGAGCAAGCTAACTTCACTCCTATCTCAGTATTTGGCAACTCCTATAGGTAGAGATGACCTTGTTAATGCTTCTGCCTGGTATCTCCACTTGGGCCTGGCTCCCACTGAAGAGACCTCAATAAAGGTCGAAACTAGTCTGGGTAGTAGTGGCCTTTCCCTTAATGCATAACATTAGACATATCCGCAAGGTAATGTGTTTTGCATTATGGGAGATACTGAGATAGGAGTAATGTTAGCTTGCTCCACCTTTGCAACGAGTTGCCCGGTGTTGTACCACCTTACCCAGTCCTGAAGATACTTTCAGGTGCAAACTTTGTTTGCTCACACTTGGATAAAGGATTATACTAAATTTACTATAGTCTAACCAAGTTAAAAACAAACTTTCAATATCTGATCTTTTGCCAGAAAAACAACTAGCATAGTCCTCAGTCTTGATACCAACAAGTCTATATGGTGTACGAAACTTGTGCTCCAGAATTAGCACCCATATTATATTGCTTCTATAAGCTATCATACTCATCTGGTGTCTATCCAACAGCATGCAAGCAAGCCTTTATACAGCCTGTCCATAAAGAGAGAAATAAAATTTAGCCGTCAAAGTATTGTCATATTGCCTTCCCCTCATTTACTCTCAAAAGTAGGGTTAGCCAGTCTCACATGGAAGTGACAGGCTTTTTCCTGCTGGAAACTTTGATATTTTACATCCTAGAAGACAGCCAAATTGGCTGGAACATGTAATTAACAGACAATAATGCACTGGCCTTTTAGTGCTAGTGATTTGGTCATAATTCCAAACAACAATAACTGGAAAGGATGAAGATGGTCATCAACAACTAGCTTCTTTGCTTCCTGGATATTCATCAGTTAATTAGTAATCACCAGTATTGATTCCACCATTCTTATTGTACAGCAGACCTCCTTGCCAACCTTATCCACCTTTGGATGCAGACCAAGATTTGGAGAAACTTATGATCATTGATATTTCCAAGGCATCTGGTCATATATGGCATCAAAGACATCTTATGGTTTCCCTTTTGTAACTGGATTACCCGCTTCCTCTCAGGTGGTCATTTGTTCATTCTTTGCATGTTATAGTTCCATTGGTTATCAGTGCTGAGGTATCCCAGGGTTCTGTGCCCAAGCTCTTTCCTCCTATACATTGATGACCTTCTCTCTCTCATTTCAAATCCTTTGCATAGTTTTGCTGAAGATAATACATCCCATTATTCTTCTTCATTTGAGAAATTGCAGTACTCATATCATTCAGTTTTTCAAGATCTTTCATAACTAATGCCTTCAATACTAATTTCACAATTCTCATGTGGGATGAAGATAATCTAGTGAACTTCATTGCTATCAAAACAGTCTTGTCTTATTATCTGGAAGAAGGATCTTACTTCCCTTCTTACTTTTCATAATTCTCTTATTTCCATTCAAGATCAGTTTGTTCTTCATGGGCTGACTTTAACATTTGGCTTATCCTTGCATAAACATATTACATCCATAGCCTCCACACATTATAAATCCCAAATCCAACCTTCTTCTGCAGCTTATCCCATCACTGTTTTTAGTAAGTCTCCTCCACATTCTTCTGTCTTGGACTGTAACCACATCCAAGTTCTTCATCAAGTCCTCCTCCATCCCTTCTTTGGCTGGCCATGCTTCCTCCTCCCCTGCACATCCATCTATATGACCTTTCTTCCCACTTACTTGTCCTCCCTCCTCATCACATGACCAAACCATCTCAACCTTGCCTCCTGTAACTTCACTCCTAAGTTCGTAACTTTCACTGTTCCCCTTACATAGTCATTTCTCAGACAATCCTTTCTGGTTATACCGCACATCCACCTAAGCATTCTCATCTCCGCTGCCTCCATCCTGCTGATGTTATTTTTTCTCAGGGCCACAGTTTCCATAGCATACATCATAGCTGGTCTCACTACTGTCCTGTAGGCTTTTGCCTTTTAGATTGATCGGCACCCTCTTATCGCATAGCACTCCAGCTATCTCTCTCTCTCTCTCCAGTTCCTCCATCCAGCTTGTGTCCTGCATCCCACTTCCTTCTCAGCCTCTCCATCCTCTTTCACTGTTGAACTTAAGTATCTAAAGTCCCTAACCTTCTTGATGGCATTTCCTTCCAGCTCTAGATCTGTCTCTTGGCTGCCATCCACTCTGCAACACATATACTCTGACTTACTTTTGCTCAGTCTCATACCTCTCTTTCTTCCAGTACTTTCCTCCATCTTTCCAGTTTAGCTGCCAATTCTTCTCTTGATTCTGCACATGGCACGATGTCATCTACATACAACATTGTCCAAGGTGCATCTTCTCTCACCTCCTCAGTCACCATTTCATCACAATATTAAACAGGAATGGACTTAATGCTGACCCTTGATGCAAACCAGCTGTCACTTGAAAACTTTGTCTCTCCCAGGCAGGTCAGAACTCTTGTTTTCACATTTCTGTATGTCTCCTGCACCAACCTGACACATTTCTCCGGTACCCTCTTCTCCCTCAGACTTCTTGCCTTGGCACTCTATCGTACACTTTCTCCAGATCAATAAACACTAGTTGTAACTCCCGTTGTTTCTCTCAAAACTTTTCCATCATCTGTCATTGATCGACCAGGCATGAAGCCAATTGCTCCTTTTCAATCTCCACCTCCTGCCTCAGTTCCATCAAGAACCTTTTCTAGGATTTTCATTGTATGGGACATCAACTTTATTCCTCTGTAATTCTTAGTCTTGTGCATCCCCTTTACCCTTGTAGATGGGAACAAGAGCACTTTCCCTCCACTCCTTGGGTATATTTTCCTGTTGGCAAACTTTTATGAACAGGTCCCACAGAAGATCAATTCCCTCTTCTCCCAGTACTTTCCATACCTTCACTTGGATCTTGTCAGGGTCCACCAATTTTATATCCACATCCCTCCTTAATACTCTTCCTCCAGAGTCTTTCATCTGCCTCACATGTAAATGTCCTTGGATGCCTTATTTCTACATGTTGCCAATTGATAAATTTTTCTCTGTCCTTCCTTTGTTTCTAATTGATCATAAAGATCTTGATATGCCATGGCCTTCGCCTGCACAACTCACTTGGCTTCTTGCTTTCTCTCTCTGTGTCCTCTTCCACTCTTGACTCATCCGACTTCTGCTTTGCCTTCCTCTTAGCCATTACTACTACTTGTACGTTATCCCAAAAAATCCCAAATCCAACTGACTATAGTTGGATTTGGGATTTATTCTATTTCTCATATTGGGGGTGCTGCATCCAAAACCTTCTCCTTGATTGGAGCAGCCTCTAATAAGTGACCCTCTATCACACTTACCTCCAGCAGTTTCTCATAGGTACCCCTATTTCTGCAAAATACTTTTTAATAGGTACTTCCATGGGTTTGCTATACCAAACTGGCCACTATCATTACTTCTTTCCTCTAATCATATAAGAATATGATCAGCTATCAGTCAAAATCTTACACAGCTCACCTCCAAGCATATTCAGACCAACATCTCATCTTCCTTCCTCATTCTGTTTACGCCTATTGTTTGGAATGGTCTTCACCATACTGTTTTTTTTTTTACAATGAATACAACCCCTAACTTTTCAAGGAAGTTGTTAATAGATTTTTTTTTTATTTCATAGAATTTTCACCCAAGTATTAAGGGCATCAGTATAAAACTCAAACAAGTTACATAATGAAGATTCAACAATGAGAGCTACACAAAAGACAAAGAGACACGGTCTCAAGTATTTTTCACGTCCTAACGTTTTTTAAATTAAAATTAGAGATGTATGCTTAGAAAAAAATATATATATATTGTTTAATGGCAGAATGTATGAAAAATAATATTTTTTTTGTAATATATCAAATTTTAATTTGCTTAAAAAATGTCATTAGGACATGGAAAGTACTTCAGACTATGCCTCTGTATGTCACTTACATATAGCTTACATGTTCACATTGTTGAATCTTTGTTTTGTAACTTGTTTAATTGTTGTTGCTTGTTGCTTGTTTAATTTGAATTTTATGCTAATGATGATGATGCCCTTGATATTTGAGCAAAAATTCTATGAAATAAAAAATCTCTTAGGTTAAGTTCTTCATTGTTTTATTATTGTGCCAATTATGTCTGCTTGCATTCTTATTCTTTGAATATTCCTTCTTTCTCCTTTATCACCACTTGCCCACATGCAAGACTGGTGTTATACGAGGGATGCCCAGAAAGTTAGTTCCATTTTTAAATATTTTCACTGCAGTCACAATGGTGCGCATGCATGCTGAGTTTGTTGATTTGTTAGCGAAGCATTGGTGCCATGTTCATACGTTCTCACAGTGCATACAATTCTTGGTGTGTGTTTATAATGTCTAAGAAAATCGAATCACCCGGCGCATGTGAAATTAGGTCAGTTATCCATTTCTTGAATGAGAGGAATGTTAAAGCAGCTGAAATTCATCGGCAAATTATTGAGATTTATGAAGAACAAGCAATGAGTGATTCAATGGTACGAAGATGGGCAAGACTTTTTAATGAAGAAAGGGTGTCGCATGCAATCCCTGAATCCAAACAACAGTCCATAGAGTGGAGGCACACCTCATCACCAGTCAAGACGAAATTGAAGACACTGGTTTCCACTCAGAAAATCATGTGCACTGTGTTTTGGGACAGACGTGGAATTTTGCTGGTAGACCTCTTGGGTCAAGGTGCCACAATCAACGCGAGTATGTACTGCCAAATCCTTAAGAAACTGCTTTGTGCGATCCAGAATAAACGATGTGGCATGCTTACCAGGGGAGTTGTTTTGATTCATGATAATGCCTGCCCACACATGGCCGGCATGACACAACTTCTTGCCACCTTCGTCTGGGAACAATTCCATCTCCCCCCCCCCCATATAGTCCTGACCTCGTACCAAGCGACTTTCACCTGTTCAAACATCTGAAATCTTTTCTTGGTGGTCGCCAGTTAGAAGATGACGACTAGGTCAAAAAAGCAGTCAATACTTGGTTTGCGTCACAGGTGGCAACCTTCTACGACAAAGGTATACAACTCTTGGTGCCCCGTTATGATAAGTGCCTGAATAATGGCAGAAATTAAGTAGAAAAGTAGTGAAAGATGTCTACTTTAATTTCGAATAAAGTTTTTTTTGTAAATAAAGTTTTTATTGTAAGTATATTTTTGTTTCTCTGACAGCTCATTGGAACTTACTTTCTGGGCGTCCCTCGTACATCTTGTGGCCTTTTGTGTGTGGAGTCAACATATATATAAAACAATAAATATAAAAACAAGAACTAATGCAGACAAACAAGAAGTTTCAAGATTTCTGTGGTTTTCATCTGCAGAGACCACCTGTATTTGCCAATCATTTTCATTACTGAACTCGCATTTATTACTGGGAATAGAGTGTTAACTTTGAGTAAGCAGTCTGTAGTTCATTTTCATTCGGTATCAATGATAACTTTTGGTTGGAAAAACCTCTATCTAGGATACGAAGAATCTTTTAAGGGCTTTTCCTCTGAAGGTGAGTTAGTCACATACAGAAGTGATAGGGATTTTTGCCTCCTGTAAAGTCAGGTTATTTCATTCCACAAGAACAGACAAACCAACCAGAAAACATTGCCTTTGATGACACAAACTTGTAGAGCGTTGTTCAGGGTTCGAGTTTACTCTGATACAAAAAGTGTCACACTTAAGACAGAGATGCTTGACAATATGGCCAGGATAATGTGCTTTCCACTTGGACTTTAAGATTTGACTAGATTGAAAGTTTTAAATAAAACAGGAAGATGCCCTCTAAGAACTAGAATTATAGAGGTCTTTTAATATACTTTTTCTGTGTTAAAGAAAACAAAGGAAATGTTCAGTTTCAGGAATGCATCTCCGATGATGTCTAAATATACCAAATGGTCAAATGTTGATTGGTGTCTATGAAAGCCACATTGTGTGTTGGAGAAAAGATCAGTACCTTCTAAATACCATAGACATCTAGCATTAAACATTTTCTTCAAGAACTTACAAATATATGGTTAGAGTGGTAGGTCAAATAATTGTTTACTTGTCAGATCTTTTCCTAGCTTTGGGAAGGTAATGAACATTGCCTTATACTACTGTGAATCTCCTCCTCAGTAAGTATTCTGCTGTATTGTAAGAGAAGAAGGTCCATACAAGATGATGGGAGATGTTTTATTATCTCATCTCGTGGTTGTTGTCAGGTCTTTATGCACTAGCAGGGGAGTGTAAAAATGTTCTTTTAAGTTCCTCCTTAAGAAAACAGCTGTGTGGCTTGAGCACATTTGAAGTTTAGCCTCTGTTTCTTAAATATCATAAATTCAGGAGGATATAAAGCTCATTGCTGAGATTCTAGCAAAGATTTGTCCTGAAGTGTCCACACAGTGATTGATTTTGATATCTTAATGCCTTTGGCCTGAGCTCAATTAAAAATTGAGATTACATGTCATATACCTCATGCTCTTTCTCTCTCTCTATCTATCTATCTATCTAGATCTTTTTGGCTGCTTAACCCTTTGGATTTTACAATGGTTTTGGACAGAGTGGAAATCAAGATTATGCTTTCTGAATTGCAGTTGCTGCGGCATTGACAATACAATCTGTTACATACATCACTGTATTATTAATAGGCATTTGGCTGAATGTCTTAGGATTAAATTTTACAAGGTTCAAATGTATTCCAGTGAGTATGGTCCATTTTTCCACCTAGGTAGGTACCTGTGAAGGAAAACATGATTCTCTTGGATTGGTCGAGCCTTTGCTACTAATGGCCCACGCAAAAAAGTTAAGCAATTTTGAGCGCAGTTAGTAGTTGGAAGGGGTTTATTCATTCGATGCTGTTGGCATGCTCTCCCTCAATGAGTCTTTGGACTCCCTGGAGGTGCCACATAATAATAATAATATTTTTGAATTATCCAGAAACTCCTGTTTATCCTTTAACTTGAAAACAGTTAAGATATTGGGAGAGGACTTTTCCATTTTGTTAAACTTAAAAATTAATAGAATGGTAGAAAAACATTTCATCTTTGCAGTTTTCGAGGAAATTCAGGAAATTATGACTTCATTTTTTGAAAATTTACAGGAAAATTATTAGGAGCATACACATACATTTGTAAGTATTCACATTCTAAATATTGAACAAAAGACCTAAAAACTATTTATATTGACTAAACCAAGACTGGAGAGCTGTCTAGTTCAAGTAAGCAGTCCAAAGACAAAAATCAGATTTTGAATGTAGAATTATAGAGTGCTTTGCTGTTCCATTTGCTTATCCACCTCCCCTTTCCTCATTTCAGTGCACAGTACAAAAACAACTGGGTGTGGGGGAAGGGGTTTGCATATAGACTTTTGTCTAAGTTGAACACTATTTTGACTACTTATATATATATGATTTTGATATATATAAGTAGTCAAAAGCGAATTCATAAAGAAATTAAATTTTACAAAGAATAAATATTCTTAAATTTCCTACTTAATTTTTATTTTAATTTTCATAACACTTCTGAGCAGAATGATTGTGACAGCATTTGAGATATATATGTACATACATATATGAATAAAATTATATATATATATATGAATATAATTTTATTCACAAATGAATGAATCAAAGCATGAATTGTAAGAATGAGTCATGAAGCACGTGTCTACAAGCTACATGGACAGAAAGAAGCCAGACTGGTAACTGCATTCAAAACATGACTTGTTCTTATGAATCATGTTTTGAATGTAATTACAGGTCTGTCTCCCTGATGATGTCCATGTTATGTTGGATGAAATATATCTGAGTTTTAGAAGAAAACTTTTTTTAACATGCGTAAGCCATGGAAGTTTGTCTAGAACACATGTTCCATAAAACTATTCAAGATAAAGTACTGTTTTATTGTTTAATTCTTATTTGTGACATAAGAAAATATTATTATTACATGACACCTCCAAGGGGTCCAAAGATTCATCAAGGGAGGGCACGTAGTCTACAACTCTGTCTCCACCACTCAATCCAACTACAGCGAACCACATCATCTACACCAGTGGTTCCCAACCTTTTTCCACGTGTATCCCTTTTAAACCCATTTCTATAAATTGTACCCCTTGTTTTTAAAATAGCAGCGATTCAAACTTAACATTTATTAGTTATGTTCCATAACTAATGTTTTGCATTTTGTTTACTTTACTTGTTTTTCTGTCATTACTAATTATTTTTCGTGTACCCCTGAATGGCCCAGCACGTCCCCCCCCCAGGGGGTCGTACCACTGGTTGGAAACCGATGATCTGCACCAATGCCATCTATGCCCACGGCAGGATTCGAACCTGCAACCTTTTGGCTGGAGAGCAGATACACTAACTACTCGGCCAACCAGGCCAGCATAAATACATAAATTAAAATATTGGTGATAGCAATGTTAGTACTAAAAAAACTTGAAGCTTTTGAGATGTGGTTATACAGACGAATGTTAAAAATCCCATGGACAGCAAAAACGTCCAATCAGGACGTAGTGGAACAAATGGGGAAATCACATGAAATTTTAGATACCATAAAAAGAAAGAAAACTACATATCTTGGTCACCTACTTTGTAATGAAAAATATATAAAATATAAAATACTTCAATTGCTTATAAAATGGAAGATAAATGGAAGAAGAGGACAAGGAACACAAAGAAAATCTTAGCTATCAGACAATGTACTGGCATGAGCTCTGAGGGACTGTTTAGAGTGGCTGAGGATCGCTCAAAATTTGTCAAGGTGGTCACCGAATAAAATTCGGTGACCACTTTGGCAAAAAAATTCTTCAAGTGCCATCTCCAATAGATTGGAGATGGCACTCGAAGAAGAATGCATCAATTCATTCCTGATTTTTTTTTTTGTCAACAATTATTAAAAAATTAACAGGACTCGTGCTTTTATTCTTGCAAGCAGTTTAATAATACCCAAATATCCTGCAGAGAAATGACGTTTGCTTCCATAGCATTATGCTTCTGGTTGTGTGCGCGGAAGGGATCTGTTATAGGTTCAGTTCTAGTAGCCGACTATAGCAACTTTTTCAGCCTGTTCTCATATTAGTTGATCTTTGCCACAGGCAAATAGTGGAAGTGCTTTTTTTTAAAACCCTACAGCTCAAGAAGATTATCTGTAGAATTCCCTATTTCAGACAATAATATACACGTATGGTTTAGTGTCACAACTGTCACCTTCTGACATTGTTGGTAGCCTTGGTTCAGCTATTACTGATAATTTTGGGGTAGAGATCAGCTGTCAATCCATCTTCCAACTGTCAGGACTAATTAACCTCTGGCTATTAATTTTAGAAATAAGACATTAGAGGATTTATCCTTATTATTTTATATGCTGCTCTCACAGTCACTTGACTTTGAGAGCAATAATGTATAACATCATACATGTTTCCGCTAGGAGAAGTGTTTTACATTATGGGAAAAATACTAAGGATAGTGATCAGAGCTTACTCCACCTTTACGAGTTTCCCCTGTCATGAAAGGTTTGCTTACACTTGGATCTGCCAAAACTTTTATAGTTTCTATATTCAGCATGAAACTCTTGTAGTCTCTCTATTCGGCTTTGAAATAATGTTGGATTCAATATCCACTTAATTTGAATGAATGATAAAAATAAATTGTCTAATGTCATATAGTTCTTGGATCTCAAATCTTTTGACTTCTATTGTATGCTTTACTGCTCATTTACCTGGTGATACTGGAAACCACAATTTGCTATCCATGATGATGCAAGTTATTGATCTTCTGATGTTACTTAAGAATCTACTGGTTATCAAGGAGTTGAAAAATTATTTTCAATAAACAATTCAGGATAACTTGCAGCTGAGACATTTTATGGAAGAATTAAAAAGTAATTTTTAACAATGCTGTACATGTATGGTGCAATCCAACTGTTTCAGTGAAGCACTGGCCTTCTAAATTTTAAGCTCTTCTAAATTTAAATTATAAGCTGTGTCCGCCTCTATCAATATAGTTGCTAGACCAACTAATCTTTCTCGGGTCATTGCTGTTCACAAATAATTTTTAATCAGTTTAAGCTTGGAAAAACTTCTTTCCGCACTTGCTACGCTAACAGGAATTGTTAGCGTAGCGACAGTGCTTACCGCAATATGGCTGAATGAGTGCCCTTATTAAGCTGTACAGTGAGGCAGGCTGCCTCTATGCTACACGCTGTTGACGGTACTGATCATCTTCATACACTACTTTAGTAGTTCTTGTCTTACGATTCCCAGTTTCAAGCCTTCCTGCAATTCCCTGTAGGTATAAGAGCTGATGATTGCAGGGGGTCTCAACCACATCTCTAACTTCATATTGTGACATGGTGTGTTTCATGGTTGACAATAAATATGTGGTGAAGCTCCAATCTCTTCCATGACAGCTGGCCACAAGTCCCTTAGATGTCAGAAGCATGCCCTCGATGTGCCATACATCTTGCTGTCATGCCATTGATCAGTCAATGTTGATTCTTCTGCCATCTTGGCCATTTTAGACTTTGTGCAAATAAAGGTTGACATTCCCTATTTACAGCATTTTATTTTGCTGATATCCTCACTTAGTTTAGTGCGCCAGCCAAGTCCGTTTACCGGGTTGTGACCACTGGTGTGCACTACCAACTTCTTGGAGCCATAAGTGAGAGTTGAGTGTATGAGGACCAGAGCCCAATATCCTGACCCTGAGATCAGCAGCTGACATCGATACTAAGGTGCTACCTCTCCATACACCAACTGTTTTATGGACTTAATATTAACATGGAAAAAAAAAAAAAAAAAAACCTTTTATTCTCCAAAAGGGGTATTTATACAATAGGAAGCACTCCTTTAGCCTAACTTTTGAATACTAGTGGGCACCAGTCTCCAAAGATTTTTTGAAAGCCCTCCCCAATATTGCAGGAATCTCCAATCTCCAAAATTCCTGGAGGAAGGTTGTATTCTTCCAGGTTTTCCCTTCAAAACAGGAAAACCTGGAAGAATACATGCAAGCATATCCAACCTATGGGTCATAGGTTCCAATCCCGCTACTGGCCATAATACAACCTAGTTTACCTTTGTCACTTTAGTGGTTTAACCCCCCCTCTCGAACCTATTTATTTTAGTGATTACACCATATGTGGCATTAACAGTAACTGAAAAAATAATAAATAAAACAGTTTGTAAGTTTTTAATGCTGCTTTGGCTAGTTTTGGCCTTCATCTGACAATTGAAAAAAAAATAGGTAATACTTCAGCACAAATAATGAGTGCTGAACTTGTCACACACACATGGCAAAGAACAATGCTGTACTCAGATTTAAACAATTTCGCTGTGCGATGTTTACCATTTTCATTTATTTATTTATTATTTTGTTTGTGACTTAAGTAATCTATATACACTTTAATACTGTATATAAAACTAAGATGAGTGGTTTCTTGGGATGTGCAGTTTCTATTAATTCTCATATTCAGTTTTCATAAGACCAATTTAGCGCCTCAACCTGTCCTTCCATAGCATATAATGAATTCCTTTTTTAGATTACCAGACATCAAGACATATTTCAAACATTGGATTTTACATTTTCAATGGCTCTCTCTCTTTTTAGATAATGCAAAATAACAGACTGGGCACCCATTTTTGGTCACTTGCTTTGAATTCTCTCAAACACTTTCACATCCCCAAGAAACTCAGGAGATCAAATCTGTGTATGTACAGTAGTCTTATATACTTGACACATTATAGGGAGAAAAAAAATAATATCTCTCTCTCTCCCCCTCTACTTTGACTGTGTTTTTGAACACCCAAGCATTCCCCCCCCCTCTCATATTTACTATACATCCTCTAAGCTTCAGTTTATTGCAGTCCAAGCAATGTAATACATGGCTTCTTATCTTTTCATCCCAAAGTATAAAGTACATAATTCGACACTTTGCCACATTAAACTTTATCATTATTCTTTATCCATACTGTCAGTCTATTTAAATTACCATGCAAGATTTCATTGTTAATACCATCATGAATTGTTGCCATTCCCAGTTTTGCATCATTAGCAAACAACTGGACAGGACTCCCCATCAGATCACTTTGTATATCATTAATATACAATTTAAATATCAATGGCCCAAGTAGAGAGCCCTGACACCACTGGTGATCCTCTTCTCCATAGCACCAGCATCATATCCATCCCCATTTGCTTCAGTTTATGTAAGAGTTCTGTGTAGTATCCTTTGAAATGCCTTTGCAAGTTCTGGCAGTAGCATAGTGCAGCCATTTTCTTTATCCAACTTGACTGCCAACCTTTATAAGTGAATAAATTATTAAGGCAAGACCTGCCTTTCATAAAGCCATGCTGTCTGCCATAGAGTTATAAATCTGTCCACATGTACCTAGGTCTGTTCTTAACTAACTTTTTCAATACTTTTCCACTGCTCTCAGAAGTGATGAGTGGACTGATCTATAATTTGCTAAATCTGTATTGGAGCCTCATTTACATAATGGATATTCTGCCTTCTTTCAACTCTTTAGGCTTTGTGTCAGAGCTCAAACTAAAGTTAAACAGCCTGGATCACACGAAGAGTAGTTATAATTCCATCAAAAATGAATAGGACCAATAATTATCTTACCTTAATTTTGTATGTGGTATATTTTATGTATGTGGTTATTGTGTTATCGTTCATGATAATCATGTTACTTTTACATTACCTTACAAAAAAAGAAAAGGATTATGAAAAACGGGAATTTGAGCCTGAAAAGTGAAGTTAAAATTCTGAATATTGCTTCGAAACGAATCCTGCGTGAGTTGCAAGGATCCAGATGTTTTGGATTAGCAGACAATGCAACTAAGAGTATGAGACCAGTTTACGTAAGAGTTCTGTGTGGTATCCTTTGAAATGCCTTTGCAAGTTCTGGCAGTAGCATAGTGCAGCCATTTTCTTTATCCAACTTGTCCTATTGATTTGCCTAAGAACACACACAATTGATATGCTGTTTTGAGGGATGAAAAATGCGAATTTCCAACACACACGAAATCGCCTCCAAATGTACCTTTTTTGCATGAAACATTTGAAGTTTTCAACTGCAGATGAATTAGCCTATCTCGTACTCTTCTTGGAAATTCGGGCTTATTCACAAGCGAAACACACGCATAGCAGATTCTAGGGATTCGATTAGCACAGCATTAATTAGGTTTATATAAAAACAAAGTTATGTTGCTTTATATAAACTATCAATCGCGGTTTATGTTCACTTAATGTGTGATGTTAGAATGTATTAGTATAGCTCTATATTTGATTTATTCATTATAAATATATAAAGTGCTATGCATTCATAATGTGTGCATATACCAGACATTACACTTTTACTTGAATATGCCAAAGTTGTCAGTGTGGAAGAAAGATGATCTAAAATGAAGTACATTAAATATTCTACTGCCATTTTGAATATATAACATTATAATTTGGTGGAATTCATACTAATTCTTAAATTTCATGTACAGCTCGTGCTATTTTTTTTTTTTTTTTATAACTTAGCTAATTCCAGCAATGCTTAACGGGCTGGCACGTGTGTTACTTTCCTGTAACCTCTTTTAGGTGACGTGTACCTGGAAAGATGGCTACTGTGCTTGTATTAATGGTGTTTTGCCAAGATTATATTTAGAAATGGCATATTAGCTGCGGGGGAGTCCCACAAAGATGTAGACAAGATTTTTTTTGCCTCTGTTCTTTCTACAGCAAAAAAAAAAAAAAAATGTGCAGGGTTTATCCTAGTATTACTATTGCAAAGAAGAACGGGTTTTGACATTTTCCTTTAGAAATATCTTCCCATTCGGAACTGCAGTTTGAAGAACGTGCAAAGTTGTCAATTATTCTACTGCCATTTTGAATATATAATATTATAATTTGTTGGAATTCATACTAATTCTTAAATTTCATGTACACCTCTCGTGCTATTTATTTTTTATTTTTTTATAACTTATCTAATTCCAGCAATGCTTAACAGGCTGGCAATTTGAAGAACGTGAAAATAACGGAATTGCTACTACGAACAAAATTAGTGGCCTGCGGCAGTCATTCCTCTTTCATTCTTTTCCAGTTAGGATATTCTTGCTGTTTCAGTTCATTAAGAATACTGATATCAGTATGGTTTCACTTTGAAAGATTAATATTAAACTGACTTATCCAGATATTTCTGTCCGACTGTAAATTACCCAACGTATTAGCCGCACACTCGAATCATACGCGATCTGTTCCAAAAAAGCAATAATGTTGGTAGACATGATTCCACTATAAGAGCGATGCACGTGACAATGAAACAAACTAGCGAATGGGAAATCACATATGCACACACGCAGGGGTAGAAAGATACCATTCGTTTTCAGCATGGATCGCTCAGTAGCGTGTAAAGGCTTATGAGTAGTGTTGCCAAATGAAAACTAAAAACAGCTAAATCTTAAAAAAAAAAAGAGCTAAAAAGGAGTTAAAAATAAAAATTTGAAGCCAAAATTTTAAAAATAGTAGCTATACTTTTAAGTTACTTTATTCAAGTTAAAGTGATACTTGCATATAAGTGGCTAAATACATCTTCCATGTGATCTCTTCTGCGCTTAATTCACCCACGTTTTCACTTAGATTTTCAGCTTTATTATATGTGGCCATCGTACCAATATTACTCAGTGTAGTTGCTGGTAAATGATAGTCTGTACAACACTTGTTGGCCATACTTGACTGACAAAATAGTTGTCAGCACTGGCAATTCCATCTTGTTTCTTAATTTAGTTTTAATTACATTCATCGAACTAAAAATTCGTTCAATTTCCGCATTAGAATTTGGCAGTATTAATAAATTTATTGCACACTGAGCAATTTTTTTAAATGGATTCATTCCAGATGATACAGCAATTTATATTCTCGTACTTCAGTCCAGAATATCTCGGTGTTTTCTATATTTGTCCATTTATTTACGTGGATAGTATTGTACTGGTATTCAGCAGCAGCAACATCTATTTCTGTTTTCAGCATTATTTCTAAGATGGGAGTAACAGGTTCTTTCATGTGTTTTAGGGAATTGTCAACAGAAAAAGAAGACATCATTCTTAAAATATTCAAATTTTCAGGCAACCTTTGCTTAAGCTGTTTGAAGAGACCAAGAAGAAACTGTTTTGCTCCTAAGTTTCGCTCATCATTTTGCGTTATTTGCTTTTGTATCATCAACTCTGAAAATTTTCTTTCAAATCTGTAACCAAGATTTGGATTGGAATCCAAATAGTCATCAATCTCTGACTCTAGAGGGTCGACTGTGGATGATGGCAGCACTAACATATTAGCAATAGAGTGAATCAAACGAGAAAGGTCTTCAAATAATCTCATCTTATCCGCACTGTTAGATTCGAAAATTTTGTTAACTTGCTGAACTTGAACTAGAACAGGATGCAAAAATAAAAGGTACAACAGATTCCTTTCATCTTTTGTAAATCTCCCACAAAATATGAGCTTTGTAACATTTCTCAGTCACACTCACGACTTCGAAGTGAGTTTTTAATTCTAACCACTGACTGAGAATTCTGTCTACTGCAGATTCAATGGAGAGCCACATTGTTGCACAATTGCTTACAATTTTCAGAGAGCATCATTTTCGTTGATGGTTTGATACAGCCCTTTGTATGCTGCTTGTCTTCAAGAAGAATGTGAAAACCACTTATACGTTTCGGCAACTAAAAATTCTGATTTTCTTGGGAGAGATTCTACTCAAGTATGAGACATTGCCAGTTGTAATGAATGGCATACACATCTAATTAAAATTACGGAGGAAATATATGCCTTCAGTTGTTCATAAACGCCGTTATTGACACCAACCATAACACTGGCGTTGTCTTTACCAATTGCAATGAGATTTTGAATGTCCAGTTTCTTGGTTAAGAGCTCTTTTTTCAGTGCAACCACAATCCCACTAGCGTCACACTTTTCTAGAACCACCTTGCTCAGAAATGTACAGTGGCGGCACTCGGGATTTAATCTTGGAGGGGGCCGAGCACTCAAGATTTAATCTTTTGGGGGAGGGAGGGGAATCTGACTGAGCATCTGCAGTGATCGCCAATACATGATACCCGTGATCTCCTCTGGCTCAGCTCGGGCAAACGAAGTAGCGCCCGAGCACTACTTTATTTACCTTGCGTTCACAGCGGCCTGGATTCCAGAGCGCTATTGGGTATTCCCACCTTATGTGACCGCTAATTCATAAGTAGCATAGAAATAGAAGACACGACACAACATAAATTTAAAAAAAAAAAAGAATTTTAATTAAGGAAAGATTTTTAGAAATTTCTCTAGTATTTTTTCTTTTGGAGGGGGCCAGGGCCCCCTCCCTGGGTGTGCCAATGGAAATGTATGTATAATTTTGTTGAATTTCTGGCTATAATAAATGATGGCCATTCCTAAAATCTTATTCACTATGATATCATTCGATTCGTCTATTAGCAAGCTGAAATTTTCATCTTCAATGTCTGCAATTAGATATTCTTCAAAATGCTCACTTGAAATATTCTTTACAATTGCAGAGCACTTAGTTCGGTGCATTTTTACCTTTGGCATAACTTGACTGTCTGGGATGATTTTTGCAAAGCTCTACTAGATGATCGCAACTGTTGAATGATGAGTGACAAAGAAATAATACTAAACCTACCTTTAAAGATTGCGGTCTCATGAGACTTTTTCACAGGTGTATTTGTAATAGGAACAGCCTTATATGGAACTGAACCAAGAGTTTCTTAGTTTTGCTATGCTGTACGAGCTGACAATATTTAGCAGCTTTATCACATCTGCAAAACTTACAGGAGCCTTTTGTAGTGTAACCAGAAACTTCACACAACCATTTACTAAACATTCCCATTTACAACCACTCCTAAATTTTTGCTTGTGAGCTTTATTTTTCTCTTTGCTCATTTTTGAAGAAGGGTATACAATTTACTGCAGCGAATTATGATCAGTCTTTTAAAACTTCCCACTCGCTATCGTAACTACCAACCAGAACACTGTGCAAAGACTAACCTGTAGCGGTGCTATCAACTTTAAGACGACAAAATGGCAGACTGTTGGGCCACGTGACTGATTGACGTCATCATGCGTTTGAAACGTGTATAGGGATTCCTTACGTCCCGGTTTTATTACTTCTGTCCCGGCATCCCGATATGTTTAGTTCGGGACGCTAAATTATTATTATTTGTCACCTCCAGGGAGTCTAAAGACTCATCGAGGCAGGGCATCTACTCTACAACTCTGCTTCCACCACTCACAATCCACCAATTGACCGCAACTACACCAACGCCATCTACCGCGGACCGCCACCACTAAATGTCCCGGATTTTTTAGAATAAAAAATATAAAAATATTAACATTTCTAATAAGAATAAGTACAAATCGTAATATTTTTGGGTGCTTTTGAAAATTTTTTTTACAAAACAAATAAGCAGAGACATTTTTTAATGCAGTGAATTACCAGAATGTTAGAATTTTGGGAAAACGATTTAGTTCCATACTTTTGGGCCTTATGGAAGCCGACCTGTTCATTAGGTAAAATTCCTAACTTATCTGTTTCTGTTGGAATCTTGGAAGGATCACTTTCTCTGTCACCTTTCCGACGCTGGACAATAGGCTTATGGGTCTGTAGCTTTCAGGAAGGTGAGCATTTTTTCTTAGCTTCTTCAGTGGTATGATTGTGGCTGTTTTCCATATAGTAGGGAAATGCTGGAATCTAAAGATGGCATTTGTAATGTTGACGAGATGGACTATGGCCTTTCTTGGAAATAGTTTTACTATTCTGTTAGTTATGCCATCCGGTCCTGGAGCTTTTTTACTGTTTAGATGGGAGATATTTATTATTTCTGAAGGATTTGTAGGGGTGATATGTTCGGAGTTAACAGTGTTCTGTCTTAAGATTTTCCTAACATGACGATGAATCTTGTACATAAGGTTGATATTTAGATTTGTATAAGATGGATTGCACTGAGATTCTAGATTATCTACTAGTGCTTCAGCTTTCCTCTTCATCTTTGTGAACTGTCCCTTTCTTGGTTTGTATATGGGGTATGAGTTGCTTTTTGGTGTGGATTGCTCTTAAGAATTTCCATACAAAATGACTTCAGTACTGATGTTAGCCAATTTGGTTTCCTATTGATGGTTTCTGTGTTATTGAAGAGCTTCTCGGACCTGCTTGTTTAAATTGTTTAATACTGTTTTATCTTGTGGGACTCTGGTATTGTGGTATCTCTTCCTGGCTCTATTTTTTGCTCTGATAAGATCCATTATTTCTTCAGGGATACGGTTGGTTGGGTGGAAGACAGTGGATTGTCTGACTGATTCTATTGCTTTCTGAATTTGTATGGTTAAGTTATTTATTGCTGTGTCAATCTCTTCCTTTTTGCTGATATTGGGCACGGGACCAATATGATTGGGAAGAACCTTGGCTAACTTGTCCCATGTATGAATGTGTGCAGAGGAGAGAATTGATCTGATGAACCTAGATTAAGCACTATGGGACTGCGGTCAGAAGATAATTCGTTGACTGATTCCAATTTGAATTGGTATCTTAAATTTTTAAAGATGACAATGTCCAGCACATCCGAGCCACCCAAAGGGCTGAAGTGGGTGGGCTCGGTAGGGCTGGCCACAACAACAGAGTTGAGCATTGCATAGTTGAAAAGTGTGTGGCCTTTGGTGTTAGTTGATGAGCTGTACCAAGCTGTGTGTTTTGAGTTGAAATCTCCTGCTATTATTATGGAGTCATTTGGACCAAGTATGGAGTCCAGATCTGTTGACAGTAGAGCAATGCTTGGAGGGTTATAAGCAACATAGATCTTAAGACTCCCAGCATTGAAGGTATGTACCTCCACACACCGGCCACCTCCAGGTTTACTGTTTTGGGCTTGTCTATTGTATTATGATTCAAATAACTCTTAATATATATGGCTGTGCCTCCACCTCTTGTACCAATTCTGTCGTTTCTGTACATAGTGTATCCACGGATTTTTGGGTTATTAGCTGGTCTTAGGTGTGTTTCACCAATCAAGATGATATCAGCACTGAGACGAGTTGAAAATTCTTGAAGTTCCAAAATCTTGTTCATCAATCCATTTGCATTCCATGCGATTATCTTAAGAGCTTTTGGTTTGAATTTATTATTAATGACAGATGGCTGTTATAATGTTTTGAGTGCGTTGCAGGAATCTCTTTCTAGAAAGTTGAGGGGCATGTCTTGTTGAGTTCCTGCAGCATAGTGGCAATTGAGGGCTGTTAAAACGGATGTTAAGTTGGAGCTTTCTAGCTTGAGAAATGTAAGAGGCTTAGTTCTTGCAGCCTCAGCATATGTTTGGGTCATGGTTGTTCCTTCCTGTGAGGTAGAAGGCAAGGTGTTTCGGACTGGAGGACGATTTGTTTGGTTGCTTAAAACGTTGTTACGTGGAGGAGCAAGATTGACTTTTGTTGATCCTCGATATTTTGGATTGGAAAGGCATCCCTTGTAGTTGACGAGGTGAGGTCCTCTGCAGTTTGCACAGCATGCTGGAGTTGTGCATAGTTTGGTGCATGTGATGGTCTGGTGTCCCGCGCCACACTTCAAGCACCTGAAGGCTGCCTTACACAATTTTTGGGCATGTCCAAACCTTTGGCATCTATGACACCGACCTGCAGATGCTCTTTTCCTAAGAGGCTCGGTTGAAATCTTGAGACCGCATACTACAGTCAGTTCATAGATCGCTTTTGTGTGTTGTTTATTTCCACCAGCACCAAAGGTATTGGTCTTTTATCTGATCTGAGCATTCTGCTCACTTTAACTGGGGACAGGCCCTGTCTGGAGAGATCAGTGGTCACATCTTCAGGAGTGATACCTTCAGCTATCCCACGTAGAATTACCTTCAGGTTCTTTTCGCTGGGTAAAATGAAGGTGTGATATGGGACGTTAGCATTGTCCATAAATCTGGTCATCTGTCTGTAATCCGAGACAGTAGTGGGTTGTATTTTAACTCCCTCGTCTGGGTTTTTAGCCCATGAGAATGAGATGTTTTGTTCTCTGAGGGCTGATGAGACAGGGATTCATTTTTCCTTATCCCTTAATATGACTGGTGGTATCTTTTCTTTATGACCATTGAGTGCTTCTATCCCTGTTGTTTTGGGTTCTTCCACACTGGTGGAGATTTTCCTATTCTTTTTGACCAATTGGAACTCTGTATCTGTTTCCAAGGTATGATAACTGCTGTCTTGGGATGTAGCATCTTCCATACTTGGGGAGTGTGCAAAATCTGATTGCGTCATGGTTATGGGCTCTTCACTATGTCATCAATATTGTCCTCTGTGACTGCTGTGGGGGGAAATGTGTCAAAGAGCTTGACTTTTCCTGGCCAATTATCACTCAGCAGTTTTCCTAGTCTGAGGAATTCCATGTATACTTCCTCGAATTTGGCCTCATTCAGAAGTTTTGCCATAACAATAATTTAGAAATGTGTTAAGACACAGATGGAGAAAGAGTAGAAATTGCTCAAGTGTTCCAAGCAGGTAAAGATAATCCTGTGGACTTTTGAGGGTCCACTAGCAAATCCCGTAGACACACTAAGGTGTCTACCAGCAATAAGATGTCACGATATAAAATAAAACAATGGCGATGCTAGCGGCAGTAGGCCTAGCGTATCGCCCTTGTAAATTCAATTGACTTACCTGGATAAACCAGTATGGAAAATAAAGTGTCTGTTTATGGCAGCAAGCAATTAACTACTATTACTAATGAATAAGCATAAATCTCTAAAAACATATCAGTCAAATTCGCAATTCATCAATAATACACGACACGAAACAATAACGCGCGAGCCGCCATACTTCATCGCGCTAAATTGTTTTTATATCGCTACAGGGTATGTGATATAACCTAGTTTTGAACGGTTCATTTCGTATTCTTGCATTCTTGTATTAATTGTGAATATTGCATTTTTTTAAATTAATAAAAACGGTATAAAGTTACAAAATGCCCAAAAGAAAGTGTAATTTCAATGAAAACTTGAAGGAAAAGCAGTGATTGTGATGTAGCTCAAGAGTGAAATGTAGCGTGTGCCATGCGGAATTTAACATTGGCCACGGAGGTAAGGCAGATATAACTGACCATGTCAATACAAAAACGCACAAGTCTGCTGTGTCTGCAAAAAGTTCAAGTCAATGATTGACATCATTTTTTGGGTATCAAAAGTTAGGTAGCCAAGAAATGGAGTTGGTTGCACAAGAGGCTAAATATCGTGAATAAGAGACTATATTTTATTGTATTTACATTGTAGTTCCCGATTTATTGACATATTAACATTTTATATCTTTATTCTAAGTCTTTATATTTCATATACTTATTAATGTTTGATTTAGGTGTTACCTGTTTAAGTCATCTCTGTTTAATTGTTATTAGAATTATATTTATTTGACGTATGCATAAACATTTATGTTATCTACATTAATAAATCAAATTCAAATAAATATTTAATTTTTTTATTTTAAAATACATAATGTTGACGAATAAAATTTATTTCTCTTAACCATTAATTCTACAAAATTTATTGTGCCCCGGTTTTTTGTTTTCAAAAAATGGGATCCCTAAACGTGTACAATGCTCGCATCAAACGTACATTAAAATTCATTATCAAATGCAAACATCTGGAAAACTTTTAAAACAACTTCTTTAATAATAAGTTATAAAAAAAAACAACTAAAAAGAGCTGAAACTAGTTCTGAAGGAGCTAGATTAAATTTTTTTGAGCTAGGGAAGAAAAAAAATAGCTCCAAAACAGCTATATTGACAACACTGCTTACGAGTAGAGCAAGTTCGTGGTGCGGTGCATTCCAAAATGGAAGTTTCAACTGAGTAACGGACCATAATTAGAAATGCCTCGTTCTTCTGCAGACAATTATTGAGATTATTATCTGCGAGGATCGACTGAAAATACTGGCTCGAATCCCGTACAGGACTCGAGAAAGTTATAAGGACTTTTCAGGTGAAGTAACTTATTTGGTGTCGTATAAATGATAGGACTTTCCTCTTGCAAAAGCAGACAAACCGTCCTGTGAATACGCGCAGTTCATAAACATAATTCACTGGCCTGGTAGCTGTAATTCTGTTCTAACCTAAACAATGCAAATAATGTATCAGGAAGTTGAGTTATTAAACAGGTAAGCGACAACCACCAAATTATGTATATGAAACTTAAGAGCCTCTAATCCAATACGAGACAGAGTATTCCTAGGCAAAACGAATGCTGACGATGAGACCCAAACTTCATTACGTTACAACCGAATTGAGTGGATATTATACGAGGGGGGTCTGGAAAGTTCTCTTTCCAGACCCCCCCTAGAACAAAAGTTATATTAAAGCAATTGATATAACCACAAGAAAGACATAAGTTGCCTTCATAACTCTACTACTAGTATGTTCTTTCTTGTGGTTATATCAGATGCTTTAATATCATTATATATATTATATATTATACTGATGTTTATCAGTATATATGGAGACATACAGGCTGCTGTCATTAAAAAAAAAAAAAAAAAAAAATAGGCAGCTGCTTTCCCGTATACACAAAGATATACCGGAAGATACAAAAGGTATCCTATTTGTAAGATAGTGCCTCAGATGTGTATATATATATATATATATAATATTTTTATTTCAAAACATTGCAACAAATTTTTCTTTTTAATATCATCAGGCATAAAACATATAAAAATTAAAAAAAAAAAACTTCGAGCTCGGGGCCTCCTGACAGCGGCCAGGTCCGATACCCGCTTGAACCGCCTCAAGACGTACGGTCATCTTTTGTGCCTTCGAAAACGTAAGCATATACTACGAGAACAAAGCAGATTGAGAGCGTTACTAATAGTATAGGGTTTTTATTTTATTTTTTGGCTGGCCATGCCTTTTCAAAAAATGTTTAAGAGAAAAGCATTCATAGTACAAAGAGTCCATTCATAACGATATGATTACTGACTGTGTTTAAATGCCTCCATAGCCCTTCCGTTGGAAAGATCTTGGTTTGAATCCCATATAAGCAACTAGGAACCTTTATAAATGAAGATGAGTTGACTGATTTCATACGGTTCCCACGTTAACTTACGGATCGTTGGCTTGGGGTCACACTTTCCCCACCAACATCAAAAAAGCTACAAGTTACTCAAAACAAGTGCCTCCGTATGATTTTCAACGCTCCGTGGTTTGTCAGAAATGCTCTCTTACATCGCGATGCCGATATTACAGATATTCCCACGTTTCTCCATAATATTGCCACTGCTTATTTTTCCAAAGCAGCTGTTCATTCCAATCAACTCATTCAAGAGTTCATCTAACCATGACGAACACGACAGGTGGAAACATAAGCGCCCGAAAGCTGCTCTGCTCTTCGGTTCAGGCGCCCCTGTACAGCCCTAATTAGGGTGAGCCAGGTGCTCGCTAACCTCTAATATAAGTCTATTTCATAGCGATGAAGGGATCATAATCCGTGGGATTGAAGTCCATCAAGCCACATAAGTTATCAGTTAACAGATTTCATACGGATTCATTCGATTGTTGATGCTGATATTTATTTATTTACGGGGATAGCTGGATTTTCCACTTTGAAGACTAACTTTTCAGTGCTGGTACAAAATCTCAATCCGTGTTTCGACTATAGCAATGACTCTGTTCAATATTGTCTGCTTTTACTCTCAAAACAATATAGCAATTCTTCTGTAGTCTTCTTTAAGATCGCTTTTCCTGGGTTTCTGTTAGCTCGGGGGTGGGGGGTGTCTGGCAACAACTTTTCTCTTCTCCAAAATGTGTCAGAATTCTGAAAATGTATTTAGTTGAGATGCCTACTTCATTCGCTATTCCATCACACTTTTTGCTCTATCTTTTTTCCAGCAGGCTGTTGACGATTACTACCAATGTACCACCCGTCGCTGTAGATGCTCTGCCATTTCTTGAATCGCCTCTAATGCTTTCCGAACTCTACGGAAGTAAAATGCTTACCCGTAAACTATGCTGCAATTCACTACACGATCCCTACAAATTTTATGCAAAGCACTGTGAATCTCATCTAGTATTTATTTTTCTTCTTTATGTGAAGTTCCAGTTTTAATGATACGAATGCTGAACGTTATGTGACATCCGACCTAAGTCAAGATTCTTCCTTCATTTTCAATTCTATTTAGAAGAACCTAGATACAGGAAACGAACAGACGATGTATTTGCTAAGAGTCTGACTTACAACTGACCTGATGGCAAAGGTGAAGACTTCATCATCACCTTTGACCAAACATGTCCGCTGTGCAAAACTTTTAAAATTACATTGCATCTTAGTCAATCCACAGCACCTATTCTTTTCTATCACTCAACAAATGCCTGCCTACCCTATTTTCCTAATGCTTGGAAAACCGCCTAACACTATCATCATTACTTACCACCAATTCCTGATATGTAGTACCCTCAAAGGAGGCACGGAATGCTATGATAGCACCATGATAAAGTTTGCATTATTAGCTACCTGTTAATAATTTTCTTCTGAATTAATCCATTATTTATTTGATCTCCAAATGTGCTCGTATCTAATACTTTGATCTTCTATGATACTTTTAATTGCACTTATAATTTAATATTCCCATTGTTTTAACTGAAATTTAAGCATTAAACACCTGTTGTGCTATCCCTCCCCCTCTCTCTCTCTCACTCACTCACTCATATATTGTTTTCGCCATTCTTGATCAGCTCTGCTCACACATTCTTGAATGCTAACCGTGTCAAGTTCCTTTCTAATATCTTCATTTTTAATATGATTCTGCCACTGATGTTATCTATTTATTTCCCTAATTTTACTAATGGCTTTGGTCTCTAGTCTAATTTCATCTTTGGTATGATGAAATGCTTTATTTCTGACCAAACTTTCAAATCCATGGCTAGAATTTTTTTTTAAACTGTATTGTATACAGTTAGTTTCTCTTTTATTCTAGAAAAGCTTATTCCAATGCCTTTCTGCCATACCAGATTTGTTTATTCTATTTCCAAATTTCATTTGAAATCATCACTAAAAATTGTGCCCCTATAGCCGAAGAATTTTATTTATTTTATAGCTTTCCACTTAGAATGCAGTTAATGTTTTTCAGGTTCCTTCTTTGTTTCATGGTTATCGTCTTTTCATTGTTGATTTTCATATAAACTTGTTGCATCAGTTAGTTTCATGCCTCTTTATTTCATGATGTGATCATTTAGATCTGGGCTGTCCAAAAAACACTGCTTGCGGTGCGATTTTGTGCGGCCCATCTGTTGGTTTTGATTTGCACGAGCGAGAAAATAAAATAACAATTTGAATCGAATGCGTATTATATATTTTAATTCTATCACTAATCGATAATCTCGATGTCTAAAATTTTATTTGGTGTTTTTGCATCACTACATACCCACGTGTTTTTCAAATATTAGACGTGTCAAAGAAGCGTTCTTACACTGTTTTGTTCAAACGCGCATGCTCAAGGCGCTCACGGGGAACGTGAACGCGCAATTAGTGTTCGTTTGTTCAGCTATCTAGGTTGTGTATCTGCTGCTCACCAAATTACTAGATAAGTATTGTGATGCGGCCCTCGGATAAATCTTTTTTTTTATTTTTAATGCGGCCCTCGGATTACCTAAGGTTGGACAGCCCTAATATAGATGATGGAGAACAGTGCAGATAGCGTACCTCGTTATTTTCCACTTGATTTTACATAAAAAATCTCCTGATATCTTCTTCAGTTGTTGCAGCTAATTTACAGTTTAAGTATAGGCTATATATTGTTCAGTTTATATGATTCCATCCACACATAAACTTGCAAGATTCTCAACAGTTTTCTCTTGGCAAAACTTAAGTATAGATACTTGTTATATTCCCATAATTTATTAACTCATATCAAGTTCTCATCCTCACATCCCTATTCGACCCAAATCGCTTGCTCTTCTCCAAATTTATCTTCAACCATTCTTTTTTTTCCCTTCTTCTTCTTCTTAAATATGCTTCCATAATTCTTACCTGGAATGCTCAATAGGAGAAATTCCTCTTAATTCTCACGCTGTTTTATTTCCCTTTTTATACAAGGGTATCTAAAACCTAAGGACGAACGCTATTTCTGAAGATTACAACCGCAAATTCAGACGAATCAGCGTGCGTGTGGCAATTTCTATAACTTACGAATTTGAGATGAAAGTGGGTACACATTCAAATTTTCGAATCGCGCGCAAACGGGTCAAGTGGTAGCATTCAAGACAAAAGGCTGCGCTAACCGAATTATGTTTTGAAGGAAGCTCGTTTCGTGAAGGAATAAAGTTACAAACTTGGATGTCTTATAATGTCTCAAAGACATCATCCAGATGATTTCACGCGGGGAAAAATTATTGGGAAGCTTGAAGAAGGCCGCAGAATTACAATTACTTTATTTAATTAATTATAATATTTCCAGAAAGTTTTTGGAATCTCATGTAGCGTTGTATCCAGGCTCTGAGCAGCGTTTCAAACCAATGGAATGTGTTCCAGACGTTTGATAAAAGATCGCCCTTGCTCTGCCACGGAGCATAAAGATATTTTTGGTTATAACAGCAAAACGTAATCGACACACCACGGCAGATCAGCTAACAAGTGCAAGTCCGCTCAATTCAAGCACAGGTGCACGGATATCTCGATAAACTGTGGCAAGACGTTTGCGACAAGTAGGCCTATACACCCGATGGCCTGTGGTCTGCGTTCCTTTATCCACAGCTCATCGTAGAGCCGTTTTAGTGGTGTTAAATCCATAAAAATTGGCCAAGATACTAATGAGCTAATGTGTTCTTTACAGATGAGAGTCGCTTTAGTCTTTCCTCCGATTCTAGACGACACTTGATCTGGCGTGAAAGTGGTACTGCTTAGCATCGCGAGAATGTTCTTGAAAGGGATAGATACGCAATATGCTAAAGGGATATGCTAGCAATAAATTTATGTCCACATTTGGCTTTAGTCAGGAATTTTTTTTTCATATACGGGTAAAAAAAGTAGTTCGTCCTTAGCTTGAAAACTTCTGGTGGAATACTGAACCTTCGTAGCTCTCAACGATGTCATTTGGTTGGAAAGACCGGGATTAGAACCCTCCAAAACTTTTATCAAGACTTTTCGAATGAGGGTGAGTTAGCCGATCTCATGCGAACGTGGCAGAGTTTTACCTTCCGGAAACTTGAGTTTTTCTTCCAGCAGAACAGGCAAACCGGCCAAAAGAACATATGCAGTTTATAGGTATAGCAGACAATGCATCTATCATAAGCATTAAGCAAGTTTTGAAGAACAGAAGTTACTTAACCCTTAGAAAGATTTTTTTTTTCAAACCCAGATTATTCTAATAAACAAATACTAGATGTTATATTCAGGCAATAACAATCAGGGAAAAGGAGTACTCAACACTAAATACGAGGATAATCTTGCATGGTAGGCAAAAGTACAGTGATGTGGGCAATTATCAGAATAGGGAACCGGATAATCAAACTAAAAGAAGTGGAGAAATTTTTTGAGGGATTAGAAAAGGCAGCTAACACAACGAAAAAAGAAAACCTGGTCTTGTTGGAGATCTAAACAGCAGAGTAGGAAATAATTCTGAGGAAATTTGGAGAAGAGAGCAAAGCTAGTAATAATGGTAAGCACATGCAGGATTTCTGTTCAAGACATGGATTAATTATTACTAAAATGTTCCGACATAAAAATAGGCACAAATTCACATGGAGAGAAGATGCAAGAAATTGGGAGTATGACTATTTAGTTTTGAACAGGATAAATTGAATTGCATATTGAAAAGGAGAGCATGTAAGAAAGTTTTAAAACGATTCAAAGTCGAGCTGCTGTAAGGAGTAAACTGTAGACTCAAATACACAAATTTATTCAAGAAAAAAAATGAGAGTTTGAAAAAATGAACCAAATCTTGAAGATTCAGTGACAACCCTTGAAAAAAACATTGATTCAGCCAAAAAGAGTTGTCCATGGCGGACTCAAAGTTAAAGAGGCAGCCAAGAAAACTAAGAAAGCATATCGAAAGTTCCTAGTAAATAAGTTACTTGTGTTCTTAGAGAATATAGAGAAAAATGTAAGAAAGAAGCACTGTGGAAAACTAGCTAAACAAGTCATGGGAAGACTGGTAAGAATATACAAAATAAATATCAGGAAAGTGGCAAAATATTCTGTAGGCCATTGAAAAAAGCTTAGAAAAGAAGGAAAGAGTAATGTAAAAGGAATCAGAGATAACAGTGACATGAAAAGTGAAGACAAAGATATTCTAGATGTTCGGAGTAATTACTTTGAATGATTGCTAAATGAAACAAGCAGTCATAGCATGATGATAAAAAACACTCAATAGCAATGCAATTAGAAATACATATCAATACTTGAAGCCATCATAAACCTGAAATGTGGAAAGACAGCTGATGTAGATGAAATTCGACCAGAAATGCTCAAATCAAATAAGAAGGTATAAAAAAGTTTTACAATGGCCACACTGCATATTTCAGAAAGTCTGGTCAGAGGGTCCAATTCCAGATGATCCGAGCAGAGTTCTCAATAGTACCCATCTGTAAAAAGGGAAACAAAATAGAATATGAAGATTGCAGGATTATTGTACGATTTACGCAGTATTCTTGAGAAACCTCTAAGAAAAACTGTAGAAAAGAAGCTTGGAAAAGAAAAAAGCTGGATTCAGACCAAACACAGATGTCAGGATCCAATTTTCACTTCATGACAAATAGTGAAGAGGTCATGGGAATATAATAATGATCTGTATTTAAGTTTTGTAGACCTGCAAAAGGCATATGACAAGTGCCAAGAGAAAAGCTATTCAAAACGTTATAGTTATATGGTGTCAATGGGGCATTATATCAAGCAATACTTAGTCTTTATTTGAGTTGTAAGTCAGCAGTTAGAATTGAAGGAAGTACATGAAGATGGTTTGATGTCAAATCTGGTGCAAGACAAGGATGTACATTATCCCCTATGTTATTCATTATCTATATGGATCACATTATGAAAGAAAGCGGTATTAAACCTGATATTGGAGATCTAAATTGGAGATGTTAATCTCCAATTTAGATCTCCAATATCAGGTTGGAGATCTAAACTCTTCCTATCAAAATTGGAGATGTTAATCTCAGCTCTTTTGTTTATGCAGATAATGTTATACTTTTAAATAATTCCAGTACAAGTCTGCAAGATTCCCTGACTAAATCGAATAACTGCTGTAATGAATTTGGTATTAAAATCAGCAATAACAAAACAAAGACAATGAAAATAGACAGAAACATTGGAAATTTCAACTGTATCCAAAATGGTGAACCTATAAAAGAAGTAAAACATTTCAGATATTTAGGCACAATTTTTAATGAAGATGGCAAATTTAATATGGAAATAGACAAACAGAATTAGTTTTACAATGGCTACACTGTATTTATCAAAAAATCTGGTCAGAGGGTCCAATTTCAGATGATCAGAGCAGAGTTCTCAATAGTACCCATCTGTAAAAAGGGAAATAAAATAGAATATGAACATTGCAGGATTATTGTAAGATTTACGCAGTATTCTTGAGAAACCTCTAAGAAAAATTGTAGAAAAGAAGCTTGGAAAAGAAAAAGTTGGATTCAGGCCAAACACAGATGTCAGGATCAAAATTTCACTTGAAGACAAATAGTGAAGAAGTCATGGGAATATAATAATGATCTGTATTTAAGTTTTGTAGGCTGACTTCCAACCATACTTCGAAAGTATGGTTGGAAGTCAGCTGAATAAATTTATATGGAATAAGAAATAAATTAGTCAAAACACTAAATTAGCTATATACAAGACAGTGTTAAACCAATTTTAAACTTATGGATCTGAGAGCTTTTTTTAGGAATAAAATACTTAATCAAAAACCGTAGACCATAGATATGAGACTTCTGAGGAAGATTAGGGAAGTAAACAGATGGCATTAATAGCAGTATCATATCGAAAATGAGGATATTGGGAAAGAATTTGACATTGTTAGCATTCAGGAATGTGTTAGCAAAGCTAATCTCAGATGGTGCGACCACTTAAACAGAACAGGAGAGGAAAGGTTAACAAAATTGTTTTTTGCCACGTTGACAGGAAAATACCCGTAGGAAGGTCAAAATCTAGGTGGACTGATACAGTAAAATATGCCTAGAAGAGAGAAATATGAGATCAGATAATACTGGAATCTTGACAGATAACAGATTGTTTGGATGAAAATTATCGATAGGAAGTTAGCAATGATGTAACTTTTTCATGTACTACTATCATAATATCCTGTGTAAACTCCCCCGAGATTATATGTCAGAAATTGTGATGATGATGAAGTATTTGGAAAAAACCGTTGAATATTTTCTAATCACTATTCTGTCACTATTTGTTTCTTTTAACAATCTTAACAATTCCAGGCATTCAAAATATCTTTAACTTTTATACACATTTTTATCGTATTTATTTTATGCTCTTAATGATATGTACCTTCTATTTTCTTACCAAAGTCTTTTCATTATTTCTATTAATTACTTTTTACACATACTTTATGCATATTTCCGAACATGTTATCAATAGCTTATTTCTTTTCTTATTCCTTGCCTAACGGTTTTAAACCATGCTCCACGAATATTCCATGCATATACCTCGCTATGATGAAAATTCAAAGCGATATCGTGTATGCAAGAATAACTAATCCTTTTCCACAAGAGGCTCGTTTCTGAAGTATTTTATTCCAGTGTGTTATTTCCATTTAAGATTCAACTAAATATCGAAGTACACTGGTGTCCAAAAGCCAAGGACGGACTACATTTTTACCTGTATATGAAAAAAAAAAAATCATGACTACAGCTAAATATGGACATAAATTTATTGCATACTAATAAATTATATTACACAAAGTGTATTATAAATGTCGTACAAATTAAATTGCGATACGTTTTTGTCAAAAGTTACAAATTTTCTAAGAATGTAGTTAAGAACGTAATTAATGTACAGTGCTTACAGAAAACTATGCAGAGAAACATTTCAGTATGGAATATGTTCACTCCGAATTGCGATGCAGCTCTCGTGTTTAGTTCTTGAGGCAAACTCGCTCACTCTTTCCTTAGACAATAATAAGGCCTTGTTTATTTTCTGGAAGGGAATTTTGAGCAGCATGCATCTTCCTATTGCGCCACAAATGGGTTCTATGCAGTTGAGATCTAGGGAGTGTGCTGGCCAATCGATTAATATCATCCGTCTCGTAGAAATACTTCTGTATTTCTACTGCTCGCGTACGATGTGATGTGGCATTGTCATCCATAAAAACGAATTCTTTGCCTACAGCACCATGGAATAATCGAACATGACGTTGAATTACTTCGTTACAATATCGTTCACTAGTCATAGTTCTTTTTTTGTAGCTCGGTGAGTCCATTAAGCATAATGTCTCCCACACCATGATCCTATCTACCCCGTATCTATCCCTTTCAAGAACATTCTCGTGATGGTAAGCAGCATCACTTTCACGTCAGATCAATTGTCGTCTAGAATCGGAGGAAAAACTAAAACGACTCATTCGTAAAGAGTACATTAGCCCATTGGTATTTTGCCCAATTATTATAAGTATAAAACTGCTCAAAACTGCTCTATGATGAGCTGTGGATAATGCAGACTATAGGCCTTCGGGTGTATACGCCTATTTGTCGCAGATGCAGTTTGTAGAGATATGCGGATATCTCGACAAAATCATTCATTGTGCTTGAATGAAGCCAACTTGCAAGCTGATCTCCTGGTGCGTCAATTACGTTTTACTGTTATAACTAAAATCCTGTCTTCATTCTCCGTGGCAGAGCAAAGGCGACCTCTCAGCAAAAGTATGGAACGCATTCTATTGGTTTGAAACGCTGCCCAAAGTCAGGATACAACGCTATTATTATTATTATTATTATTATTATTATTATTATTATTATTATTATTATTATTATTATTATGTTACACCTCCAGGGAGTCCAAAGACTCATCGAGGGAGAGTGTGCCAACAGCATCGAAAGATATCACCCCTTCCAACTACTAACTGCGCTCAAACTTGCTTAACTTTTTGCGATTAGAGAGTTTGCCAAGCTCTCTAGAAATATCAGTAATTCTGTGGCCTTCATCAAGCTTTCCAATAATTTTTTCCCGCTTGAAATAGTCTACATGCTGTTTCTGAGACATTACAAGACATTCAAGTTTGCAACTTTATTCCTTCACGAAAATAGCTTCCTTCGAACACAATTCGGTTAGCGCAGCCTTGTGCCTTTAATCCTGTTGAGTGCTACCACGTGACCACTTTGCGCGAGATTCGAAAATTTGAATGTGTACCCGCTTTGTACCCGAATGCGTGAGTTATAGATATTACTACAAGTTAATTCGTCTCAATTTGCGGTCGTAATCTTCAGAAATAGCGTCCGTCCTTTGGTTTTTTTATTTTATTTTATTTTATTTATCAGATCCAGAAGTGTCGACAGGGTGTAGCGTAGAGGTAGCCTGCCTCACGGCGCCGCTTAATAAGGGTGCTTGTCAAGCCATATTACGGTAGGAGCCGCATTACGGCAACAAGATATTTTACATCTGATGTAGTGGCGCCGTGAGGCAGGCTGCCTCTATGCTATATAATAAAATTTGATGAAGACCACTTTTCTCTTGAATTATTTGAGAGAATTTTTAATTCTTCAAATAAATCAAGACAAAAGTGGTCTTCCCATTTATATATATATGTTACGGTTAAAGTGATAAATCCGGTTATTATTAATAGTTACCGGGTAAAGTGAATAATTAGAATTAATCACTTTAACCGGTCAAAGTGAATAATTCCTAGAGGAGTGGTAAATGTAATTAAAATATGTTTATAGGTTTTGTATATAGGTTTTCATTCTCAATAGAAATAACAGCTTAGGTTAGATTAGGTTAATTTATAATGAAATAAGTAAGAAAAGTACTTCTTTTGCACTCAGTGAAATCAGAAATCATTATAAACTAACCTAACCTAAACTAACCTGGATGTCACATGTCGAACCAGAGTGTAGTCATAGTTTGTCGTGGGCAGATTAATGGGGATGAAAGATAAACGTTGTTGTGGGCTGAACTTAATGATTGCGGGCAGATAAATGGGGATAACAAATAAAAGTTGTTGTGGGCGTTTAGATAAACGTCGTTGCTGTACCTCTTTCCGCATCAATGGAGAAAAACACTGATCAGTTCCTCTCTGATTTATCTATTATTCCCATTCATCTGCACATAACAACTTTTATTTGTTATCCCCATTTATCTGCCAGCAATCATTAAGCTCGGCCCACAACAACTTTTATCTTTCATCCCCATTAATCTGCCCACGACAAACTACGACTACACTCTGGTTCGACATGCAACATCCAGGTTAGTTTAGGTTTCGTTAGGTTAGGTTAGGTTATTGTCTTGTCCTTTGAAGAGTCTTAGATTAGGTTAAGTTAGTTTATAATGATTTCTGATTTCATTGAGTGCAAAAGGAGTACTTTCCTTACTATTTTCATTATAAACTAACCTAACTTAACCTAAACTAACCTAACCAATAAAGATTAGGTTAGTTTATAATGATTTCCAACCGATAAAGGTTAGGTTAGGTTAGTTTATAATGATTTCTGATTTCATTGAGTGCAAAAGAAGTACTTTCCTTACTTTTTTCATTATAAACTAACCTAACCTAACCTAAGCTGTTATAATTTCTATTGAGAATGAAAACCTATAAACATGTTTTAATTACATTTACCAGACTCCTCTAGGAATTATCACTTTGACCGGTTAAAGTGATTAATTCTAATTATTCACTTTAGCCGGTAATTATTAATAATAACCGGATTTATCACTTTAACCGTAACACACGCACACACACACAAACATTTAATGAGTATTATTATATAATCGTTTTGCATTAATGTTTCTCTTGTAATAATAACAAAGTAGCAATTGAAGATTTTCTTATATTTTTGTCTTATAAACCATATCAGGGGCGATATTTAATTGTTTGCCTCAGGGCGCGATCTAATCTGGCGACGGCTCTGAGTGTCTGCATGTTCGCCATATTAGTGTCAATACTAGATAATCCACCTTCTCACCTCGTTGTCTTTCATTGGCTTACTTAATCATAAAATTGGCAATTCTGCAAGACAGCCATTTTGAGAGAAAAACGTACACTTATAATTTTAGCAAAATCCGTGCAGATCCCATACTGGACTTTTGAATCGTGATCAGGTACGTGTATAAAATGCTCTAAATCCATCCGAATGGGATGCAACCAAAGATCTGATACATATCGAGTTTGCAGTTGCAAAGGACTGTGTATAAGTGAACTTCAAAGAAGAGTCAGAGTGCAACTATGAAAACATTAGCACAAATTATTTAATAATATAACAGAGCATCTAATCTTAACCCCTTAACGTACCAATTAAAAATCAGAAAGCGGTCGTTTTTCTGCCAATTTTTGGGCGAGGGTGATTTGCTGGATCAAATTCATCATTATTTGAAAACTAATGAATGAATTTGTGCAAACGCAAACGAAATAGCCCATACACGCCGTTGGCAACTTTTCTTGGCTGAAAGGAAATAGGCACAAGATTGTCTAGCGTCTATATTCGGTTGTATTTACATGTGAAACCAAAATTCAAAATCAATTTTGGTGCAATAAACAAAAGACGTGTCACAGACGTCTTTGTGTGTTAAGGGGTTAATGCATAACATTTTATTCGGGATTATTTTTTTAAAATACAGTCATCCCTCGACTTACGTCTGTTGGAGTTACGTCCTCTCGAAGATACGTCCGTGATCCCATAAGGCAGGGATTACGGACATAAAGCAGGGATCACGGATGTCTGAAAGGTCATCAACCTTTCAGACGGTGCAGGCCGCATTAAAAATTTCAATGAAGCCTGTGGGCCACTAAGCTATACTGCGGTATTTAGAATTGTAAGATGCTTTCCAGATTCACAAGGAACGCTGTGCATTTGATACTTTACATAAAGTCCTATAAAAATAAACAAACTCAGCTTTAAGCATGTAGGTAGGAGTCGGGTTCATGATAAGTAAATACAATTAATACTTGAAAAAAAGATAATTTAATGAAGAAAACATTCATTTTTTACAATGTCATTTGGGCAACTTGACAATGTTTTCCTTGACCAGCTTTGTCGATGTTGGAAGTCGCTATGCGCAGAGTATTCTCGAGATGTTGGTCCGTAATCTGAGTTCTTGTCTTGGACTTCACATGCTTCATTCTGGAGACCTGCTCACATAAGTATGTGCTTCCTAACAAAGCGCACATCTTCAAAGCATGCCAGACGAAGATTAGGGAATGCGTCCTCAGAAATGTAGTCTTTGTAAAATGTAAGCAAGGGCACATTGAATAATTTTTCTCTCAAAGAAGAGTTGTTTTGGAGTTCAAGCAGCTCCATTTGTACTGAGCCTGGCATTTCGGCAGCATTGACACTGAATGGCATTGAAAATAAATCTAAAGAAGACTGTTGGTTATGAAAATCACTAAATCTCTCTTCGAACTCACTTCGCAACACGGCTAATTTTGTAGCGTATTCATCAAGAGACGAACAGTTGGACTCAGCAAGAAGCTGAAAATGAATTAAGTCTTTTTTTGCGAGTTGTGCCTCCCAAAGTTTGAGCTTGGCCACAAAAGTTTTGATGTGATCAAACAGAGTGTGCACCAGTTGATCTTTGGATTGTAGCCGCATATTTAGGTCATTCATATGCAACGAGATGTCGGTCACAAAGGCAAAGTCTGTCATCCACTTCGGATCGTTAAATTCCACAATCGGATTCCCTTGGTTTGCATGAACTGCTGTATTTCGCTCCTTAAGTCAAAGACTCTTTTAAGAACCTTCCCTCTGCTCAACCAACGCACATCACTATAATAAACCACATCGCTGTGATCCGCTTCGCACTCTTGGGTCAAAAACTCTTGGAATTGACGATGATTCAATCCTCTTGCCCTAATAATGTTGACGACAGTCACAATAACTTTCATGACATTCTCAAATCCAATAGTTTTCGCGCACAAATTCTCCTGGTGGATTAAACAGTGGTAATGGACGAAAATCTTTTCCTTCTAGTTCCGGTTCTTTCCGTAGCAGCGCAACAAACCCTTCGTTCTTTCCCACCATAGCAGGGGCACCATCAGTTACCACACCCTCGAGGTTGGTTAAGCTGAGGTCGAAACGTGTTTTTTTTTTTTTTTTTTTTTTTTTGTGGCTTCAAGAATATCAGTGCCTTTCGTCATTTCCTTCATAGGTACGAGCGCTAGCAGTTCTTCTGTCACATTGAATTGTTGATCAATGCCACGGACAAAGATAGCCAGTTGTGCTGTATCCTTCACATCTGTGCTCTCATCTAAAGCAAGTGGATATGACATAAATTCTGGACGACCGTTTTTTTTTTTAAAAGTTCCTTCAATGTCATTGGCAAGTTCTTCGACACGTCGTGCTACAGTTACCCCAGACAAACTCGGTTTTTTAAACACTTTCCTTATTATTTGGGCACAGAATATCCCCAGCAGCGATGAGACACTCTTTCACAAACTCGCCGTCCAAGAAGGCTTTTGATTTTTTAGCAATTTTTTCAGCTATTACATAACTTTACTTTGACGCACGCTTCGCTCTCTTCCCTTTGCCTTTTAAACATACCCTGCTGGCATTTTAAATCAATTTGGAGACGGTTCACTTTGTCCACACAAGCATGCATCCAATTTTGATCACTTGAAGGTGATCGAAATTGGACGCATGCTTTGTCTCATAGTGTCGTTTTATATTGTATTCTTTTGATACTGACACTGACTCACGACAAATTAAACACACTGGCTTATCGTCGATCGGCACAAAAAAAGTACAAATTGGTCCACTTTTCATTAAAAACCTGACAAGAATCACTTGATTTACGCTTTTTACTCGTAGACGCCATAGTGATGGAAGGTGAACCCAAAAAATTATCCAAAATGGCCGTGTAACGGTTATTATCCACTGAATATGTCTCACATTAATGAAAAAATTATGGCAATATTAAACCACAATAGGCTATGAATGACACGACTGAACCAGTGCGTGCGCTTATACATGAATATCACATTGTTCATGACTGACTGACTGTGGATGAGATCCTCTTGTATTTATATGAAAATAACGAAGTATCGAGAACCTTTGAGATGTATCTGGAAGGCACTAGACAGCGCACTCGAATGAACTACTGCTTCAGCCATCTACCTGCGACATTAGTACTAGTACTTAAGTACCGCTTGGCGCTGGTAGATGGCTGAAGAAGCATGTCTATTTAATATTTATTTTTATAGGATTTTATGTAAAGTATCAAATGCACAGCATTCCTTGTGAATCAGGAAAGCATCTTGCAATTCTAAATACCGCAGTATAGCTTAGTGGCCTGAGGGCTTCATTGAAATTATTTTTTATTTAATCGCGTTTTAATGTTAAGTAGTTATTTTTTCAAAATGGCCGGTGGGCCACGGCAAAGAGCTCCGCAAGCCACAGGTGGCCAGCGGGCTATACGTTGAAGACCCCTGATTTAATGTATCGACTTACCTCCTTCCGGACAGAACGGAACTCGGACGTAAGTCGAGGGATGACTGTACAGTAAAGCGAGTCCGCGTGTTGTTATTATTACTCAAAATTCTTGGATAGTTTCTGCATTTCCGCATAATTTGGATGGTCCTTTCCCCGCGTCTAAAAGTTTGAAGGCGTCAACGTCTCCTATTAATCAGGAATGTAATAACGTTGATTTCATCTCAACATTCATTCAGATAAAGTCAAAATATCTCTTCTCCGCTATCACAAAAACGTGCACGACGGTGGGATGGAGAAGCGTGCAAATGTCATCATGGAGCGGAGGAGCAAGCAACTTCAAAACTGAAAAGCGAAGCGAGATGAATGCAACGAATTAGATCGAACAGTGAAGTTCATAAAAAAGAATAAAAATTCCAAAACAAATAAAATAAAGAAACATATAATGTTACACTTTCATTTCCTGCTTTTAAAACAAACAAGGAATGTCACACAGCTTGTCTAACATAATTCAGACGTAGCTGAATGCTTTTGAGTAGACTTGACCAACATACAGCAGGTGCAGAATTCGGCACGCTGCCTTTCGTGATGATAAAATTAATGTCTCTTTCCAAGTAAAAGTTAATTTAAACAAGCATAGAAGCGAATAGAACGAGATAACCATAAGAAATCAAAATAATAATAAATGCATATTTCGTAGTGTCATCATCATAGAAATTAAACCTATCGTTTTGCGTGTGTATCACAAACATTTAAGTGTATCTGATAGATAATTTTGTTAGTTTAGAATTGTTGTGTTGTTCAATTTTTGTCGCAAAACTGAGAGGACAAATTTGGTAAAGTCCGTCCAGCAAGGGCGTACATAACAAGCGCACAGAACTGATCTAATCTCGAGTGTTGACGCATTTTGTGAAATGTATCTTTATATAATAATAAATAACATAATAATAATAAAATAAAAAATTATATCCAAAGAAATACAATGTTTGCAGTATTATAGTTAAAATTGGATAAAAGTAAATTTTTGTCTGCTGGACACTTGAAATAAGTCTTCCCAATTTTTATTTTTTAATAACCCAGAAACTCAGAGAACATCACTATAAGTTTCAAAGTTAAAATGAATAGAAAGAAGTTTGGATTACATATATAGAAAAGATTATGCGTTTTTGATAAGTATATACGAAAATTATGTGTGCTTCTTCTTAGAACAGTTCGCAAGTTTTAAGCAGAATAGAGGAGCGGGTTCGTGTCGCTGTTCGTGTTTTCCCCCCACCCCTCTTCCTTTCAAGTTTCGTTCTGTTTCGTAAATTTGTAGGTTGTGTTCTTTAATGTAATTTCCAGAAAAAAATCTTTGGTTAAGGAATAAACAAATTTCGAACATCGAAGATAACTTCATAAATAAAAGAAGTGCTGATAATACAAATCATTCGCAGCATTACTGAAGTTTTCCAATGCGTAACGGAAGCACCTTTTGCTATTTTCAGAGTTACGATGCGTGTGTATATGCGAGCGTGCTGCGGGCGCCAGCGCTCGTGATTAAAATTAACGAAAGATTTTGTCATTGCTTTTCTAATGACATGAAAGTCTTAATTTTTGACGTGTATCATGAGAGAAGAGTTTGGTTATTTTTAACCATCCTGTGATCCACTTTTTCATGTTTCCAAGTATGACTCTGCCAGGGTCTATCAGGAGGAAGCACCACCTCGATTCACGTCTAAACACACATTCCTTTTTTCTTAAAGTCACGTGATATTCGCAGATGTGCAGGCATCTCGAAATATGGAATCTTCCACCCTGACTTCACTCATAGAGCGAAGTACGCAAGCGCAAATATTCTCCTTAAGCAAAGGCATTCCTATCACGTGTCATTTGCAGAAGTTGAATGTGAAGGAAAAATGCTAGAGGGAACGCTTTCGGTTTATGCTTTCATTGTGATTTTTCCTTTGGCTGTCATAGCCGGCCTTCTCTTTCTCATCAGGAATTATATTCGCACGACAGAGTGGTGTGATAATGACTCCCGACTGGATGGTAAAACCATACTTGTTACAGGTGAGTGACATAAATCATATCCACCCCCCCCCCCAAAAAAAATATATATATATATTTGCTTAAAAATACGCCAAGTATTCAAAAACAACAAAAATACGAATATGAATCTGGAAAGAAAATCAAGCATGTAGAGGTTTCTTATTTAAATTTAACTGCAACAATTTTTAAATCGAACAAGGCATTTTCGGAATTAAATATATATATATATATTTAATTCCGAAAATGCCAGATTAGATCGCGCCCTGAGGCAAACAATTAAATACATATCGCCCGTTATGAATTATTGGTTATTTTTAACCATCCTGTTATCCACTTTTTCATGTTTCCAAGTATGACTCTGCTGGGGTCTATCAGGAGGAAGCACCACCTCGATATAAGACAAAAATATAAGAAAATCTCCAATTGCTATTTTGTTTTTATTATAAAAGAAATATTAATGCGAAACAATTACATAACGATAATAATTAAATGTTTGCTCTACTGAGATATCGCACAATAAAACTGTTCATAAGCTCTTCTAAATTTAAATTATAAGCTATGTCTGCCTCTATCGATATAGTTGCTAGACCAACCAATGTTTCTTGGGTCATTGCTGTTCGCAAATAATTTTTAATCAGTTTTAGCTTGGAAAAACTTCTTTCCGCACTTGCTGTTAGCGTAGCGACGGCGCCTACTGCAATATAGCTGAACGAGCGCTCTTATTAAGCGTCGCCGTGAGGCAGGCTGCCTCTATGCTACACCCTGTCGACGGTACTGATATACAAAGTCTCACAGGTCCAGAACGTTCACCGAAATTTTTCTAAGCTCACTAGCACTTGGAAATTAAATTCATTAGTGATTTAGGGATCCATCTAAAACCTCAAATGGATTTGATGAAATGGTGTTGCTGGAGAAACAACTCAAAATCTCAGTTACGTCACAAATAACTGCGATTTGGTTGTGATTTTTCTTCTCGTGATCTTCTTACAGCACGCATCCTCCTTATCGTTTATGTCCTGCTAAACTACATGTTTGTAATCATCAGTGTGAAAAAAAAGTATGACCCGACCCATCCCCCCGAAACCTTTAGAATTTTGTTGGATTCACCTAATCGCTCGATCCCCCACACTTTGAGATTCATTGTATGGTGACTATGCTTTAGTATTTCATGATAGTACAAATGCAGGATTTAAAAAAAAAAAAAGTTTAAAGATCTAGAGAAGTGTGAAATAAGAAGTGTAAAGTTAAAGTTAATCATATTAACTTTAACTTTACACTTCTTATTTCACACATTAGAGAACTGTTTCCAAGAAACAATAAATTAATGTGTTGAAAATGCACCTTTGTTTTATTATCATGAAGATGAAAAGTTTGGCCGTTTTCCCTTAACCATGTACACAATTGCAAAACTTACACCTCATAAGTGCTGAGTTCCTGGCGGATTGCGCTTTTTTCCATCTCTCATTTGCTAATGTACAACAGCATCTCGAACAAGGGAGACATGATTTTCAATGATTTTGCTAAACAGCTCTTGAACTATCATAGATGAGGACACATGGTAGTGGAAAAGCTGTTCCAATATAGAGATACATTGCTGAACTTAAAAACCTGTCTAAAGCAAGTGGGAAATATAAATATATACTGTACACATATGTTGAATATATCAGATCACTGTCCGTCCATTGAAAGCTTTGCTGACCGTCATCATTGCGACTTTTGTTGTTATAAGTTTTATGGTCTTTCATGCGTGGTGTTAAAAGAAAAGTCGCAATGATGACGGTCAGCAAAGCTTTCAATGGACGGACAGTGATCTGATATATTCAACATATGTGTACAGTATATATTTATATTGCATGGGCAATGATCAAAAAGAAAGAAGAAATCTGTTGACATTAAAAAAAAAAAAAAAAAAAGAGCTGGGGGTTGTATTTAATGGAAAACACCATGGAGAAGGCTACTCCAAAGAACAGAAGTAGACGTAAAAAAATAAGATGAGAAGTTGGTTCAATATGTCTGAAAGAGAACTGTGTACTGATGTTAACGAGTGGATTCTCATCTTAGATGATGATAAGAAAGTGGAGCAATGGTAGTGTCCAATAAGATAGAAAAAAGTCACAGAGAGAAGAATAGAACACCTATGAGAAAGTGGCTGAATGGAGTGCGTGAGAATTATTAAGATTGCCTTTTTGTATGCAATCGAGAATTCTTAGGGAGGTTTTTGGTGCTCTCTTAGAATACTGCTCTCGCCCCCAAAAAGGAGAGCAATATTCTAAATTCGGGCAGATTTGAGATTTATCGTGTTGGGTTTGAGCAGGAGAGAGGTAGTGTTTTGAACTAAAAAGAAAAGCATCAAGTTGTTTTCCGAGGCTAAGGAAGCTATGGTCGCGATGTATTTATACTAAATCAACCTAGATGTGAAAGTCAACTCAGGAAGAGAAAATGTTCTTGACTGAAAATCGGAACATCAAAAGTAAGAGGAAATGAAGTAAGATCTTTCTCTCGGATAATAAAACGGCTGTGTTTTGATAGTACCGCACTTTACAATATTATCTTTACTTCACTTGATAATAATGAGAAGATCAGAGTTTAAGACATTGGTTATGGAAGATTCTGAAGATTGAATCATTTGAGTCCTACAAGGGTTTTCGAATAAAAAAGTGAAATGGAGAACTTCGTTAACAAAACTATGAAATAAGATATGAAATTGAGAGAGAAGGTCGTTCATGTATAGGAGTAAGGCATAGGTGAGAGAACAGAATCCTAAGTACTCTAGTATCGATAAATCTGAGATGTTGCTATCCACCATTGATGCGCAATGAACGCTCAAACAGGAAAATGGCAATCCAATCATGAAGGATAGGAGAGAGACCACAGCTTGGTAGCTTGATAAGAAGACTTCGATCCCATATACGATCAAATGTCCTGGAAATATGGGTTCCATGTATGACTTAATTTTTTAATGGTATTAACAACACCAAACAATTTAATCAAAAGATGTTTTATTAACTGCTTATATTTTGCTGAATTTCAAATCAGCATCAACAGAGCACAACAAACTTGTACACGCCACGTCTTGGACACGCCAAGGAGTGTCCAAGGCGTGGTCTGCCAGTCCTGACTTGCAATAGTAATAGTAGCGAATGTATTTTTTTATGTTCTTCCAGGCGGATGTTAGGTGATCTTCCTGTTTGTCCACAGTAGGCCAAGTCATAGTCACAGGGAACTTCATGCACTCCTGGGTGTGCTAAAGGGTGAAGTTTATCCTTAGGCGAGCGGATCAGAGTTGTTAGTTTTACATGCGGTTTAAAAGTGGTGCGAAGGCCACGTTTCAACAGTACTTTGGCTATCTTTTCTGATGTACCTCTGACATAGGGAATACAGATGGTCATATTGTGTTCCTGTGTATTTTTTCCCAACACATTAGAGGGCGTCATAAATAGGACTTTATATCTTTTGTACACTGCAATTTTATTGTTTTACTTACTCACTGTCGAGTGTACAAGTGTGTTGCGCTCTGATGATACTGATTTGAAATTCAGCAAAATATAAGCAGTTAATAAAACATCTTTTGATTAAATTGTTTGGTGTTGTTAATACCGTTAAAAAATTAAGCCACAATTAACTCAACACCTAAGCTTATCTGTTAGATTTATGGGTTCCATGAAAATTCACCGAAAACGGTTAATCGAAATACAGTTTACTGAATGGCAATTCATCGAATAAAGCAATTCATCGAATAAACAATTCATTGAATAACAATTTAACGGATGGCAATTCATCGAAAAGGCAATTTATCGAATAAACAATTCGTCGAACCACAGTTCATCGCACGACAATTGATCAAATTGATCAAAAAACAATTCACCGATAATTTTTCTATGAATTGTTTCATAATTTATCGAAAAATTGAGTAATTTTCTTGAGAACTATTGTTTAAAGTGTTTGGTAACAGTATCTAACATTACTCAAGATACAGACAACATATGTAAGTAGTCAATGAGAAGTAATAATTATTTTGTTGTATTTTAGAATAATTTTCTGTAATTATACAAACTGCTTCATTGTGTTCATAGTGATTTATCTCTAGACAACAAATTTCGTTCTAATTTCGGTTTAGATCCTTAACTATAAAATTTCATTCAATTTCATCCGGCCAGAGCGGAAAACTGAAAAATTGAACCTCACAGGCTTCTAGTACAAACAATTTCTTTGAATTCCACTAAGTCTGAGAGTTGTAATATATAATTTCGACACGTTGTCCCTTTGTAGCTCCGAATATAGTTGAATTGAAAAATGGAACGGTTTGAAAAACTTTTTATGAAAATTTCAAATACCAAATCTGAGTAAAATTCATCCTATATAACTAATGTTACATGGGATGAATTTTACTGAATTATTATGGGTTGAATTTCTGCACACACACCCACACACATGAATATGTGTGTATGCAGCAGTCACATACTAATACTACTAGTAGTAATAATAATGGAGCCTCCATAGTTCAGTCGGTATAAACGAAACCCTTTAGTTGAAAGACAGGTTCGAATCTCGTCTATGACACGAATAATCAGACCGCTTCAACTGAAGGTGAGTTAGCAGGCCTCATACAGGAGTGATAACAGGGTTTTCCCTCCGGGAAACAGGCAAATCAGTACAATGAGCACACATATTTACAGAGACAGGAAACACTTATCGAACAAGAACGATAATAGGAAACTATATTGTTCTATAATTATTCCCTAATAGTTAGTGCTGTCCCACCAACCATTAGGTTGATGAGAGAGGATGATGTGAGGGAATAATAATAACTATTATTATTACTACTACTACTAACAATAATAATAATGCACCTACTGTTACTCATAACAATTAGTAGTAATAAGTGCCTTTAATTAGGAACGTAAGGATTTCATGCGATAAAGTATCCATGTCGATATAAAGATTTTCGTATAATCTTTTCCAGATGTGTAAAACACACAAAATACAGGAAACGCATATACTGATTGAAAGGTATATCTCAATATAGAGAGAAAAATAACCATACACATCTAATATATGTAAATGGGATATCATGCTAAGCTTCAACTGCATCACAAGTTAATCCAATAAAAACTGCAGTTCTTTTTAATAAATACACTTCCCGTCTTGTAATTCATTTTTTTCGATGAACTGTGATTTTTCGATGAATTGTTGGTTTTCGACGAATTGCCTTTCAATAAATTGTGTTTTCGATTAATTGTTTTTTCAATAAACTGTCGTTCGATAAATTGTTTTCGGTGAATTTTCTTGATACCGGAAATATGAAGAGTGACCTCGTGAGTTTCTACAAATCTTTCCATGTGAGTGTTTAAAGATGATCTGCAACCGCTTATTCTAGTAGAAGACATCATTGTCAAAACCATGCGAGGTACGGCAGTGACCATACGGCGTCTACGGACGTCAAATGTGAATTTTTTTTTTTTTAAATTTTTAACGATGACGATGTGGTCTGCTGTAGAATGAGAATAGCGGAATCCATATTAGTGATCACTAACTGATGGGTCTCCAGACAGTGAAAGAGATAACCTCCATTACTTTCGAGAGTATGAAAATAGTTTGATAGCTGATATGCAATGAATGACCAGAAAGGAAGCATGCAATCTAATTACACAGGATAGGAGGGAGACCAAAAGATGTTAGCTTGTTTAGAACGTCTCGATGCCAGATACGATCAAATGCTTTGGATATATCAATAACAGCCAGGTGTTTGTCTCAAGTAATAGACAAATACAACCAGGTGTCTGCCTGTCACTGCAGATTTGTCTGTATCAATAACAATCTCGTACAGTTTCTCAATGTCAACAGGACTGCTACGAAAAGTCCTGTTGCTCTAGAGCAGGGTCCACGGAAGGTGAATAAGTGTTCCACGAAACAGGAATTTGTCATTTTAGTTTTCTAAACATTTTTCATGAATAAATATTTTATAGTGGAAATATTCTTAGGAGAATAATATTCGTGAATATGTCGAAAAGCTCAGACCCAGAACGCCTAATAACATCTGTGTATCGTTAATTTTCACACATCGAAACCTTTTAACATTTGGGAAAGGGAATACCGCTGTTTATGACCGATCATTAAAATTGCCTGCAAGCGGATTATAACAATGTGCGGCGTATCCTCTGTTCTCAAAACTGAAGGAAATGACATCTGTGTAGCAAATGTCAGCGACCAAGCGGCATATTTTTAAACATGGAAATATTAATGAATTATCGTTAACTTTCACGCATCGAAATTTTTCAACAATCGGGAAAGAGAATACTGCTGTTTATGACCGATCTTAAAAATTGCCTGCAATTTTTAAGATGGGCGGCGTATCCTCTGTTCTCAAAACTGAAAGAAATAACATCTGTTGCAAATGTTAGTGACCAATCAGCAAGGAAATATAAAGAAAATTTTTTCACTGAAATTGAAGATCAAGGTAGTCTGTATCCGGTTCTAAAATCTATTAATACTGAATACTTTCTTCGCAAGTTCGTATTGCAGTGTGTAAGTACTTGTTCTGAAACAGGAGTGCCGTGATTTTTTTAAAAGTAATAGGAATACAGATTTAAATTCTAATATGAATAAGAGACAAGGCACTTTGTTTACTTTTGGTGTTAAGAAATCTCTTATTGAAGGTGTTTGTGACGGAACAAACACCTTCAATAAGAGATTGAAGGTGTTTGTTCCGTCACACAGGAGAAAAAGTCTGCACTCACTCGTATAAGTACTTATAATATTATAAATTTTTGGTGATCAGAATGGGATATGTCAATGAAAATCAGCACAAATTAATTTAATAATGTTTATGTTTAATTAATTATTAATTAATAATTAATGATCAATTATTAATTAATAATAAAAATCTGTTAAATTAACAATTAACTATTAATTAATACATTACAAACTAACCAAGGTGTTCCGTGAAATTTTCAGGATTTGTGAAGTTCCGTCGTAGAAAAAGTTTGGGAAACCCTGCTCTAGAGACTACACTTGGAACTTTCTCAGTCTACTTCAAGTTTTCAAATAAGCAGTGCGGTAGTCTTACACCAGACACTAAAATCCATCTTCTACCTAAACACAATTACAAACATCCATTCTCGAAATATTATTCAAGCTCATTGGGGAAACGCTATATATATATATATATATATATATATATATTATTATTATTATTATTATTATTCCTGACACCTCCAAGGAGTCCGAAGACTCATCGCGGGAGGATACCTACAACTGTCTCAACCACTATGCGGGATGAAAAACCCGAGTTTCCGGGAGAAAAAACCCTGCTACCTCCGTATGAGATCGGCTAACTCACTTTCGATTGAAAATCGTCCTGATAAAGATTCCTCCCGTCGCGACGAGAATCGAACTTAGGCCTATTCCAATCGAAGGGCTCAATATACCGTCGTTCTTCCAATTGCGCTACGGAGGCGCTGGATGAGGCCAACTAGTCCGATAATTGGATTTTTATGCATATTTTATATATAATACTTACTTCAATAGAGTACTTATATATTATATGGACACTGACAGATGCATCCTAGTTACAGATCTTGACTGTAGCAAATCACAGCAGCATATTTTTCATCCATTACTTTTAGCACGTTTACGTCGTGACGGTTATAGCATGCATGACGTTATTGTTGGCTACACGCCAACTGGTATGACGTGTGTCTCTCCAGTAGGCAAGCATATTTTTTACAAATTCGTTAAACCTAGTATGAGGCTAATTTCAGTACCTGAAATTCTATTTTTTTCCCTTTAAGCCCCCCCCCCAACCGGCCATGACGTCTATAGGCTTAATACATTCATTAGCGTATTTATGTCAAATGAGAGTTATATTTAGTTGTATTTGCATTATTATCGATTGTTTAATTAAACTTTCGCGAATTATTTGGTATTCGCACACTTATCCATTACCCAACTGGTTTAGGAGAAAGTGGTAAAAGAATGTAGTTTTGTGATAAATAGGAAAGATTTGGTTTAATTTAGCTATGAATTCAGCATTTCGGCTGTTAGTTTGTATGTGTAATCTTCAGCCGGTTTGTCTGCTTTGTTGGAAGAAACACGCAGACCTGATGTTCGTTTTGGTGGGGAATCGGAAACAAAACACTTTTGTCCATTTGTCGACATTTAGCGGAAAGTCTGCTCACAAGTATTGTGCCTGTATTGCAGTTAAAGATGAGCTAGGAAAGTGTATGCATATCACTGTATACACTGGTAATAATTGGTTATGAAGATGCAGAACGTCTTCGCTGGGATGAACTTGATAACTCTGATTGAATTATATGATGACAGCTTTACAATATACTGTATTATATTCATTGATCACTATTTTTAACATCGTATCATCACATCAGTACAGTAAAACAAATTAAAGGACTATCCTTCCTTCCCTTCACGTATTACGCTTAATGACTGTCATGCCAAGTAACTAGGCAAAAAATAATATATATTTCATAGAGAGTTATATTATTATTTTATATGAACTCCCTGCGGTAGGGAAGGCCGTCGTAACCTACTAAGGCAATGCTTAGGAGTGGCAAGTTTGGAGGGCGGCTGAAACGTAAAATTGTATCTCAACCATAAAAATACCGTTTTTTTTTTTTTTAATTTTATTTTAATTTTATTTTACATATTTTCTTGAAGTTATGGGCGGTATATACCGTAACAACGGTCCTGGCTGTGTGTGATCTAACAGTATGATAGGGTTAATCCAACTGCATAGCCTGCATGTCTGGCAATTTCTATTGAGACCTGAAAAGCCTATCGATAGCTTTATAAAGGATCTTCATTTTCTAGACGGTATACTAGAGTCTCTTTCCATTCAAAGGACATCGTCGTAGCCTAATCACTGCCAACTCAGAAGGCTTAGCCAAAGATATGTATAAGTAAATTATTTATAATAATAATAATAATAAGCTAACGCATTTCATTCCCTTATAGGGAGTAGGCGAGACCTTTAAACCCTATCTAGCTTTTGGAGACTGAGTGGGCATTTCAATCTCCACCGGTAGCCAATCAGAGATATCTGACCCATGCCTAGCACTAATCTATCATTGGTGTGCCTATAATATCACTATTATAGGCGCACCGATGAAGAGACGAGCAAACAACTGCTGATATCTCTTGGTACCCAAACCTAACAGGATATGTTACTGTCTGAAATAATATGAGTTCTACGGTCGATTTTCTCGAGTTTACGGGATGAAAAACCCGAGTATTCTTTATTGTTTTAAAACACAAACAAAATGATGAAATTTCATGTCGGTTTGGAGGTTTCCCGTCAAAGAACCCCCCCACACACCAGTAGTTCCCATCAAGAAACCAGAGCAAACATTGAAAAGTAATTTAATGAAACAAACTCAGTTTCAACAGAATCCAAGACAGGCACCATCAACATAAGTGTCAACGGAAAAGAAGTCGAACTGGCAGAAGAATTAGAAGTATCACGTGGATATAATTGGTGTTACGAAAAAGACTAAATTAGGTGAGATTCTGCTAAATAATGATATAAGTTGTTATATTCAAACAACAGTGATCAAGGAAGGAAAGAATAACTATGGCAAGCAATACCAAAAAAAAAAAAAAAAAATTAACTTCTCGAAGCAAGAAATTACCAGTAGGGTCACGTCTGCAAACTTCAAAATGGAGAATTGGACAATGAAACTTATGTGTGGGTCCCACAGATTATTCTGCTAAGGATGAAGTGTAAGAATATTTCGAATCATTAGAGAAAGCAGCTGACATAAAGAAAACGAAAAAGATGTTCTTTGTTGGAGATCTAAACAGTACAGTAGGAAATGAATCAAAGACATATAGAAATATTTTGGAAAAATTTGGAGAAAAGAGCAAAACAAAAGAATAAGTGCTTGATGGATTCCTGAGACACGGATTAGTCATCATTAATACCATGTTTTAATAAAAGATGTGCACAAATTCACATGGAGAGAAGACAAAAGAAAAGTCTTATTTATCTATATTATCGTGGATAATAATATCTTCACATTGTCTCAAATATAGAAGTAATCATCACTTAACTTTATGCAGGATAAAAATGAATATTATATCCAAAGAAAAAGTAAGATTTGGAGGCGAACTGTAGACTCAATTTTACAAATATTATTTGTACACTTTATACAAGAAAAAAGGAGAGTTTGAAAACATGAACCAAACCTTGGTGTCTCTGTGGCAATCTCTGAAGAAAGCATTGACTGCTAGAGGTGTGGTGAAGTTGATTACAAGAATAGAAAAATCAAACTGCATAGTAGACACAAGAAGTTAAAAGAAGTCCTATAAAGGAAGTAAGAATATCAAAAATTCTTAGCAAGTCGGCAGATGTCCTAAGAAAAAATGTAAGAGAGCAACTATATGCAAAAATAACTAAATAAAAGTTGTAGAAAGACTTTGGTAAGCGTACTGAAAATAAATATTCGGGAGGTGACAAAATGTTCTAGAGGATACTGAGAAAGTTTAGAAATGTAGAAAAGAGGTAAAAGGATTAGAGATCAGAAGACCCATAATGTACCGTGCATGCTTTCAAAACCAGTAGGGTGTACTAGAATAGAGTTCTTAATGCTAATTCCAGTAGGTTTTTTTTTTTTGTCTGTGTGTCGCGTGTGTTCTTCTGGACCGTTTACCTGTTTCAGAATGAAAGCATGAGTTTCCGAAAGGGAGAAAACTCCCTGAACCACCTTAGGAGACTGGCTAACTCATCTTCAATTCAAAAGCTCTGACAAATGTTCTTCAGATTCTCAACGGGATTCTAACTCTGTCCTTTCGAAACAAAGGGCATCGTGAAACCAACTGAGCTACGATGACTAATTATTTTGAAAGATTATTAAATGAAACAAGCAGTATAGAACGGTGATAGAAAATATTCATGAAGAATGTAATCGGAAAGGCATTTCATAATTGAGAAAAGCTATCAAGAGCATGAAATTTCGAAAAGAAGCAGGAGTAGATGATATTCCACCAGAAATGCTCAAATATAGAGGTATACGAGTTTTATAGTGGCTACACTGCATAATTCAGAAGGCCTTGTCAGAGAGTCGAATTCCAGCTGATTGGAGTAGAGCTCTCATATTAGCTCATCTATAAAAAGAGAAATAAAACTGAATGTGGGAATTACAGAAGAATTTCTCTAATACGTGTTTAAGTTAAAATTTACGCAAACATACTTGAGAAGAGGCTACGAAAAATTGTGGAAGAGAAATTTGGAGAAGAACAAGCTGGATTAATGCCAAACATGCGTGCGAATCAGATTTCCACTTTACGACAAATAGTTGAGAACGTGTGCGAATACTACAAGAATCTGTATTTCAGTTTTGTAGATCTGGAAAAAGCATATGACAAGGTGCCAAGAGAAAAGCTGTTTAGAACGCTACAATTATACATGGCAAATGGAACATCTATATTTAAGTTATAAGTAAGCAGTTAGTGAAAGAATTACAAAAATATAGACTGATGTAATATCAGGGGTGAGATAAGGGTGATTTAAACACATTATGGAGGAAGGTGTAATTAAAACTGATATCAGGATGGTAGATAAGAAAGTTAGCTCTTTGTTTTGTGCAGATGATGCACTCTTAAACAAATCCAGTAGCGATCTCCAGGATTATTTAACGAATCTAAATAACAGGTGTAACAAATTTCACATGAAAATTACTAGAAAAAAAAAAAGGCTTAAACTATGAAAATAGGAAGGAACGTGGAAATTTTCAACTGCATTCGCAATGGGAAACCTACAGCACAAGTAATATACGAGGAGTGGATCCGAAAGGTTCTCGACCTAACAATGAAAAAACGAATTTATAATTTCCAAATTATTTTTATTTTTCAACATAATCTCCCTTAAGACTTATATATTTATTCCAGCGATGCTCCAGCGCCATTATCCCGTCACCGGTAGTGGTTCTCAGTAAGATCTGCAAAATACCCCTCTACAGTTGCAATCACCTCTTGATTCGAAGAAAAACGCTGACCAGCGAGCAGGAGTTTCAGTTTTGGGAAGGGATAGAAATCAGAGGGAACCAAATCTGGGGAACAGGGTAGATGTTCCAACAACTCATAGTGCAGATTCCTTAATTTTCCCATTGCCAAAACACCTTTGTGGGCAGGTGCATTGTCCTTATGAAAGATGACTTTTTTCTTCTTCAAACCGGGTCTTTTGTTACGAATTTTTTCGTTTAGTCTGGTTAAAAGATCGGAATAATATTCCGATCTTTTAACTAGATTATTGTTAAAACAATAACCCCGGTTATTGTTTTACCCTTTTCATGATAATTAATAAACAAAATACCTTTAGCATCCCAAAACACCGATGCCATGACCTTTCCTGCTGATCGAACCGACTTTGTCTTCTTTGGCGCTGAACAACTGGCTTCTGTCTACTGTTTTGACTGCTGTTTGATTCTGGTGTATCATGGTAAATCCAAGTGGAGGACATGAGAGGACAAAGGACACGAGAACGGAATCTGTTAATTACATGTGTCAGGCAGGTTCGCCTTATTTATGGGATTAAAAGTCAATTTCCGGGTGGCAAACTATAACATAGTACTTCGTGGTTAATTCACTGAAACGCCGCGCCCTAAGTGGAATTCAAATCCCGTTTTTTTCTGACCAAAAGACAACTGTTGCAGCATTTCTACGGATGCTTTACACCAGTGTACCAAACTGGCAGAATGAGATAACCTTGTTATAGGATATAGATTTTTATTTCTCTTCATTCCTCAAAAATGGTGATACAGCATTATAACGGCCAACGCAATCATTTATCACATGTTATTTATTTATTTATTTATTTTTTTGTTGTTGTTGTTGTTCTTGAAATCCTAATAATGTTTCCAAATCAAGAAAGAGTAAATTTGCACAGACATCAAGATATAAATTCATAACTGTTAGTGATAAAACAAAAGCATTTTCCAACCTCACAGAGACAAAAAATGCTAGTACTCACCAGAAAATGTTTATTGTTTATTTTTCTACATCTAATCGTTTTTTTTTTGTTTTGTTTTGTTTTTCCTATGGTTTTGTCTTTCAATAGGAAAGCTAGCATCAGACAATAGTTTTGATGCTGCCTTCAATACCGAAGGATACGAGAACTGCTGTAATATCTGTGGCAAAGTAATTTAATCCTCCGTGTAACGTGTATTCCCTTCCAATGTTACTTGGCACTGACTTGCTATTCACATTATTATTATCCATGCCCTATTTGTCACATTCCTGAATTAATTTGACAAAGGCAGCAAAGGAACGCAAAAATGACGTACTCGACCAATTTCTTATGCCTCTTTTTTGACTGGGAAATATGTTCCTTCTCGGTTACCACTTTCAAACAACTACTTCATCTAATTAATTTGTCACTGATTATTGTGATATATGACACATCCTTCTTAACTGCTTCACCGCTCAACTCAGAGGTGGATTTAATGGTCCCTGAGCTAAAACTTTTATGAAGTCACCTTTACTGAGTAAATATTTGTTTAACAGCTTTCGGAAGCCCTAAACTTAGTTTGTCTAGCCTGTCTAACAATATATCCGATACTACTTTTTTCTGGTGCTTTGGATTTTAGTGTTCTTTCTTGGTTTATTGTGATAGATTTCCTGGTTTATTGTGAACTGCTCTGCGACAAATAACAGAAATACTCTGATTAGTATTAAGTCATTAATCAGAGTATTTCTGCTATTTGGTTGCAAAGCAGTTATCTACCACAATAAACCAGGAAAGAGCACTAAAATCCAAAGCACCAGAAAAAGTAGTATTGGATATATTGCAAACAATGGAATGGATTGGCTGTAGCAGTGAATTGGTATGTTGGCTATCTCATGCCTTCAGTTGTAAAAAATACTAGAAGAAAATGATTATTAAACATTTTCATATTAAACATATTCCGCAAATGCATTTATTAGACATCTAGAAAATAGAAAACTGGCACTTATCCACGCGATGCATTTACTGTTCTAGAGTGCTCAGAATTAACCTGGCGAAGTCCACCACCGCATAACGTTACGAAACACAATATAAACAAACTTACGTTTAAAAAAAAAAAAATAAATAAATCAAAAGTAAGGTTCGATTTAAAACGATAATATGCAAAAGCAATTTTTCATACCCGTACAGTTATTTGTATACTGTTTAATTATTTTTGGGTATAACTAGAAGAATTCCATAAATCTTATGCAAGTATGTACTATTTGACTAACAGCCACTCTTACATATGCAAATAGTTATGTGCCAACTGTTTCACTGTTATTCTAACGCATTTCTTCAAACAGAGGTTTATCAAACCAGGAACGATAAATAAACCTGACTTTTTGCTCAGCAAGCCCAATAACTTAATTACCTCCCTTTCTGAAGAAGCAACTTTTCCATGGTAAATATTACAATGGTGCAATACAGTTCATATACTGATGGGAGAAAGAGGTACCGGCCTGAATGGCAGAACGGACAGATGGGCCAACTGGCTCCGTAACTAGGTTCCAATTGTGGGCACGTGAATGTTTTTGCAGTGTGTATACGCGGTGAATGAATTTCATTGCTCGACCTGAGACAACATCTCTTCCTTGAAGTTCTGCATTTGTCTGTAGAACAAGACTCCCGAAGTCCGCTCACGGTACTGGTGGAGGACAGGTTTACAACTCTTCTTGGATGAAATGCACATAAAAACAAAAGGTATCAAAGCCAAATAGTGAGAGAAACAAAAATGTGGTAATCACCGCCACAGGTGATTAGAATTCCATGTAAAGCAGTGCATGGAATAAGAGACTGCATGTTCCCAACTAAAGAACCTTAACTTCGCAGGCAATGCCACTGAACTAGCACATTCAGGAAAGAGCTAGAAGGATATGGCTGATGAAAGTTCAGGAAAGAGCTAGAAGAACATGGCTGATGACCTCTTGAGATCATAGTGAACAGTGATCCACTAACAAGAAAAATACGTTGCAACATTTCAACCGTTTTTCAGTAGATTTAAGCTGAGTTTATTGGTAACTCCTTTGATTTGTATATATAAATTGTGATTAAAATCTACTGAAAGAAGGGTTACAACGAAACAATTGTTCGGATATGATGAGATTCTAACAATTAAAGAAAGAATTGAAATTACAAATTGGTTTTCAGTACTAGCGTTGTTGTTCACTCATTTCTTTTCCAGAGCAATTTTACAACTTTCTACAATACAAACTGTCCTGCATAATTGTTTCGATGCTTGGTAGCATTAATTTCAAATATTAAAAGCGACGTATTCGGGCAATTGCTAGAACACATAATACCAAAAATTTATTAAAATATAATACTCTAGCAGTAAAACATAACTTTCTATGCTGAAAGTATTCACTGAATTGCAATGTCAGGTTTATCATTTGGCAGTTTGCAACTTTGCACAGAACTGAAGAATTCATCTTTATGACATTTTAAATAACTAGATATGTTATGTTGATGTACTTACAACTACACAGTCAAAGGTTGTCTTTGACTAAATATTAACTGAAATTATTAAACACAAAATAAAATTAAAATGTATTATTTTTAACTTAATTGCAAGTGAACTCTAATAACTAAATTTCCACATGATGAACCAGATCCCGAAAGTAATCTCCACTCACTCCACGTTGGCCTGCATAAAGTACTCACAGAAGTACTGATTTTCAGTTATCTATAGTTTATTCGGGAAATTCATGGTTATTGGCTTCAACACAATTATGCTATACAGCCGACAGAATTTCTCTCGATTTCAAGCACTGCTGCCGTAATTCACCCACCCACCCACACTTGCATGAAGATATTTACTTTTATCTCTAAATGTCCTATTTTATCTTCTAGTTTGTTTTATGTAAACCTGTCCTTTATTTACTACAGTGAGTGGATTAAATAATATAATTTGATGATTTCCATACTCTAGAGCAGGGTTTCCCAAACTTGTCCTACGACGGAAAACTTCACAAATCCTAAAATTTTAACGGAACACCTTGGTTAGAGTCGAGTATCATCGGTCTCGTATTCAATGTAAAGCTGAGCGCACACTATCGCCGCAGCAGGCTGTATCACATCGCAAAAATGCGACAGCGCACACTACAGGCGTGCCGGACCGCAAGCCATCGCATTGACCTTGCTGTGACCGTACGTTTCGTAGAATGGATACCTCCGTACTTCACTTGCGCTCGGAGGTGTCGACAACTGCGGGCAGCTGAGTCAAGGCCAGCGCGCGCTGGCCTTAATAGCACAATCCACAAGCAAAGTGAGGAGCTTCTGATTTCAAAGCATGTTTGAACTTGTCGCAGCATTTAAAACCATTCCAGGCTCATTTTAATTGATACTTTTTCACGGAACACTTATTCACTTTCCACGGAACATAGTTTGGGAAACACTGCTCTAGAGACCAAAAATGTACTTTTCTTTTTCTTGTTTTTTCAAACAATTCAAGTCTCCAATAAGGAGCATGGAAGTCTCAAACCAGATGATGAGACTCATGTACTACCTGAAGAAATATAACACTATGATGGATTTGAATCCCACAGTCTCTTGGCTGGAGAGCAGAGATGCTAGTTATTATAATCACTTTCACACGAGAAAGAATCATTACAAAAAACAAAAAAAAAAATCATGCCAGCACAGTGCAGACTGTACTGCATAAACAAATTAGAAGAAAAATAACACATACTAAGTTAATGATATTTTCTAATAAAATATCCCAATTATATAGAAATCAAACAAATAAAATTAAAAGGTAATTTTTCATACATTTATGGCGTTAACGGGAAAGAAAAAGTAAGCAGAAAGAGAGAGATCAGTGAGGTGGTAATTATCATATACAATTCTCCCGGTCATATATCAACGTTTCCCTTAATTCGGGATAATTGTTAATGTGGCAAATGGTTCCCCCATACTTCCCAATGCCAACGTTTACATTGATTTGAAAACCCATGCGATTAAATTGCAACAACATTACGATTAAGGAAAAAAAAAAACATTTCTACTCTCGAATGAAATTTACCTTTGAGTTAAAGTGCTGCAGCTATTGTTTTCCTTCGTTACGAAAACGCCTAGTGCACGCACGCACGCACGCACGCACACACACACACACACACACACACACACACACACACACACACACACACACACACACACACACACACACACACACACACACACACACACACACACACACACACACACACACACACACACACACACACACACACACCACAGAGTTCAGAAGAAAGAAACATTAACGCGCTATATCACACATAACCACTCTATACAGGACAATATGCATACTCAAAACATTTGCTGAGCTAAGGAGATCCTCCTATAACAACACAGAACGAATGTTTATTAGGTACAACTTTTGAGCGAAATGGTTGGCAAAACCAGATACACTTGCCTCCTAATAACCTAAAATCAATTTAACACGTTGTAGCACTACTATAATTACAAAAACGCTAGTAATTGTGGATATTAACTATTCTCTCTATAGACAAAGTTGACCTTTAGAGCACGAGTCCTGGAACATCCAGTCCTTGTCTATCCACGGTTTTCAGTACTAGATGGCATTTACTTATTGGACTTCATAAGATGAAGCTTTAATTCCATGAATGTCTGTGATAATATGTCAGCACACTTTCATGTTTATGTATGTCCATGCTTAGAAATTTCCAAATAAACTTTACATAATGTTGCGTTACTTCTGTTGGAGTACAATAAAAGTGCTGATCAAGTTTAGAAATTCTTCAATGATCTTCTAAAGATGTGTTAATAATGAAATTTTTGAATACAATAATAAAAGTTGAGTTTCGTAATAGTATTCTTGTATAGTGGCATCATTATAACAATAACTAAACCTAGAGTTGTTTTTATCATATCTACTTTAAACACAAACATATTTCACCTAATTTTGCTATTAAAAACAGTCCAAATGAAATGAGACGACAAATTTTGATAAGTAATCAATAAATGCCAAATTCCATTACATTCTATAAAGGCCTGGAGGAATTATTATCATTTCGAATGGTTGGGTCAATAAAAGGTTCAATTATAACGTGGAAATAAATTATATAATTTCAGTTGCTTTCAGTTAATTTCAACATTAATTATATATAATTAATATTAATTATATATGATTAATGTTGGCCATGATTGTACTGCTGGGTCTTTCTTCTGAACTCTGTGGTGTGTGTGTGGGGGGGGAGAGACACTAGACGTTTTCGTAACCAAGCAAAACAATAGCTGCAGCACTTTAACTCAAAGGTAAATTTCATTCGGGAGTGGAAATGTTTTTTTTTTTTTTTTCAAAGACAAACAGAAAAAAAAAGGAATTATCATTAATTTTTTTAAAACAAAAAACAAAACAACAACAACAAAAAAAAAAAGATTATTTCATCAGTCTTGAATCTAATGAACACGGAAATTACTGGGAAAGCAAATCTCCAAGACAAAATAAAACCCAGCTCAATTAACTGGCACAATAAACAATTGCGCCATCAACGCTATCGAGGGATGTAGAAAACCTACGAATGTTCCCAAGTTATGACGCGTTTTATTAAATTCTAACCGTTCTTAAATTATGTATCCTAAACAGAAATAAATATTAAAATTAAGCTAAAGGAAATTTTTTTTACCTTGCATTAGTAATTACAAATTGAAAAATTACTTCATAAATTTTAATATACATCCTGAATACTAAATTTCAATTAAATGACACCCAGCCAGTATGGAATTTTTAGTATCGGTTCTTGTTGATTTACCAATTTTTTTACTTTATCAAATAAAACTGAACCACATGCAGAGGCGTAGCTAGGGAAGGGCGGAGGGAGAGGTCCTCCCCGGGCGACACTTTGAACCTTTTTGAACTTTTGCAGTTAATTCTAAAATACAGTCTCGAGAACTCATTCCCAAATATTGTAATACTACTGCGAATTTTCCTCACAATTGCTGTAAGTGTTGCTAGTTGTGAGAGGAGTTTTTCTAAATAAAATTGATTAAGAATTACCTACATTACTACGAAATAGACTTCGCCAATGTAATCGACGATTTTGCTAACAGAAAAGCAAGAAAAATAACATTTTAGAATGTTGAAATTAAAGTTTTACTTCAAAAATAAACATAGTGTTTTAATTTATTTCCCTATGCGTCGTTTTGACTTTTTGTAGTATTTTTGGTATGTATTGAGAGGGGCGGCAAACTCAGGGATCACCCCGGGCGGCAAAAGCTCTAGCTACATCACTGACCACATGGATATATTCCAGGGTGTGTATTCTAAATCCCTAACTTCATCGAATTCCATCAAACCAGAACAAGTTACTGTAATACATAAAATCGGTACATTCTGTCCCTGTGCCCTTGCAAACAGTTCAATTGAAACAAAACTTAGAGTAGCGGCTTGAGATAGATATTTTTAAGGGTTACAAGTAGCAGATTTTACTACAATCGGTCAGACCGAAGTCCAGAAGACGAATTTGCGTACGGCCAAAACATCTGTTATATATTCTTAGGCATTTTGCAAAATACTTATTTTAAAACGAATCGAATAAAAAGTAATAATTTAAGACACTTTTCATTTATTTCATTCTTTTTTATATAAAAGCACAAGCGATAGAGGTCTCTGACTAGTATGAATTTCGTTATTCAATCTAAAATTTTACTTTGCTAATCAGACACTGTATTATGTGTCTGCTACTACAATAACCTGTTATGTGTAATGTATATTAGCCATACGGTATGCACAAGAGTACTTTTTATCGTTAAACCACTCCTAAGTTTAAGACTTTTTTTTTAGCTACCTAATTCCGTAGAAAATGTCTATAGTTCGTATGGTTCTAAATTCAATTGTTCCAATAATGGGCTGTCGCTATACAAAAACGCGATTAATTCCAACATTGGAATACCGTCAGAAAGCATAATTATAACAACAAACTATAAAAGTAAAGAAAACTCACGTTAAAACTTGCTTATTTGTAGAATTTTCGCCAAGTTTCGTAGGCATCTTCTGCTCACTAAAAACGTAACGACAATTGAATAATAACAGAAAATTTCAACAGCGCCACCATAGTAGCTAATGTAAGATAAATAAGACGGTCGCGATATTCCTTAACGGAGAAAAAAAAATAAAATTATATATATATAATTTTATTTTATATTAATATATATATTATATATATATAGACAAAAAACGTGACATAAAAACGTTTCAGACGTTTCTTTTTATATATAGAGAGTAGATATAAAGTTAGAAACAAGTAGAAGATTTAATAAGTACTATCTCCCATGAAGTGGATAGATGTAGATAGCAAAACAGATGTATGGATAGTCAGATCTGATGGACTACGACTGTTCCCTTTATGGGATCGAGTATTTTTAAATTTGTTAATCATCTTTCCTAACTTATATATTATTTTTATTTTTTATTTTTTCAGGCATACCTTTTTGGAATTTTCTGTTATTGTTTAGTTGCCTTTCCGTTTTTTATTAAAAAAATATTTTTTTTTTTATTTAACTGAAGATGCCAATGTAACATCAGCGAAAATTCTACAAATAAATAATTTTTAAGTGACTTTTCTTCCGTTTTATATTTTGTCATTTATTAATTACGAAAAGCACCTTGTTGAATATTCGATTCGATATTTCAGTTTATTTAACAGGATACCCATCGGAAGAATGGAAAAATAATTCCTATTTACATATTTAAAAAAAGAAAGTAGTAAAAAAGACCCTAAAATTACACATAAATAAGCATTCTGAACACACGGATCTACAGAGGTGGGGGGGGGGGAGGAATATAGGGCTAACCATCTTTTCTTCGAGTTACAGTTGTGGTTGCGAAGTCCAAGAATACTTGAAAAAGGTCATGGGTTTAAGTGTCTGTTAGGGCCACTGATAGGATAGGACAGATTGGATAAGCATTCTGAATTCCTGTTACAAAACAAATAGTACAATATTAATTTTTTTTTAAATTACAAAATATTATGAATACTATTCTGGAATCACAGATTTTTTTTCTTCTTTTTTTAGAAAAGGATCGTCATGTATAGATCCAGCTTTCTGTCTAAAATTGATAATAGAAAAAAGGGAGACAGCACAATCTAGAAATATATATTAGATTTTGAAATCCATTCGATAATGCAAAAAGAAACAATTTGTTTTAACATATTACAAAAAAGACAAATACCACGTAGCATTCTAAGAGCAATTATACTCACCCTTCCCTTCTCGTCAATCCCTTAGGACGAGTCGAGTCCCCTAATCAGAGGTTTAACGAATTAATGCAGCCAGCTTTAATCCGGTATGGGCAAGTATTCATGACTATAGATCCGTCTATGTTCACGGGGACGGTTTGCCTGTTCGAGGGATGAAAAAACCAGAGTTTTCGTGTGAAAAAACTCTTCTACGTCCGTAGGAGACCACCTAACTCACCTTTAGCCGAAAGAGACTAGATAAAGATTTCTCACGTTATGGACGGGAATTGATCCCCGGTCTTTCCAACCAAAGGGATTCGTCCGTACCGATTGAGCTACGGAGGCTCTAAATTATACTCCTATATGAGGATAATGAAGATACGATTGTACTATGAACCCTGAGTGAGAGAGAGAGAGAGAGAGAGAGAGAGAGAAACGGAGATATATCTTGGAGATAAATAAACTGTGGAGTTAGACAGGACGTCCCCTGACTGCAACTCTGTTAAATAATAATCTTCTTCTTCTGCAGCTTCTCCCACTTAAGTGGGGTCACTGTTGATAATGAGTTCCTCCACACCTTCCTGTCTTGGGCTGTCACCACATCCAAGTTCTTCATCCTTAAGTCCTCTTCTACCAACTCCCTCCATCTCTTCTTTGGCCGTCCACGCTTCCGCCTTCCTTGCACATCCATCTGCATGACCCTTCTTCCAACATATTCGTCCTCCCTCCTCATCACAATACCAAACCATCTCAACCTTGCCTCCTGTATTTTCGCTCCTAAGTTCGTAACTTTCACTGTTCCCCTGACATAGTCATTTCTCAAACGATCCTTTCTGGTCACACCGCACATCCACCGCACATATTATTATTTAACTCTGTTAAATAATAATATGGGATTAAAATACCATCACGGTATTAAAGAATCCTATAATGTGAATTTAAGGGCATTCCTTTTTTGCTAATAACTTCTTATTCTCAAAACAAACTTCAGAAGTTGTTGTAAGAGAAATAGCCGAATGCTTCCGAACAACAATTTCAATAGAAAATTAAAAATAATGCCTTTTACAAGATCCAACTAAAAATAAAATAGTAATAAGTAGCATAATTTGGGAAGAAAGTGATTCTCTTACTTATTTAGGATGCATCATTTGATATGAAGATGAGAAGCACAAATATAAAAATTACAAAATACCCAAATATAACATGTAACAAATCCTGTGATTAAACTATATGGTATAAAGACGATATGAAAAGTAATGATACACTTCGTTGTATAACTGTATAAACATAATTTTATATGGACAATAACACAAAAAGATGCGCAAAGATTAATAGCATATGAAAAGAATTTATCAGAAAAACAGCAACATATGCCTCATTTTATCATATGAAAAAATTAAACCAGAAACCAGTAAGAGAGAAAACAAAGAAATATAAATATAGTGGGATAGAGCATGTGAGACGAATGAAAATAAAAATACTACCCCAAAAGTTCTTCATTATAATTTATACCATCTCGAAAAGGCGTTAGGTCTTCAAGGAACTTGCCGATGACTTATGAAGCTGAAATAGACCATAATAAGCCTAAATTATTGAAATGAATAATGATGATGATGATGATGGAGAAGATATTTCTGTTGTTTGGATAACTATCCTGGCTTCCTCGACGAATTTACCTATTCAGAGAACTCCATCGAGTGATGGATTTCTTTGCATAATGAGGTTATAAAAGTCATATAAAAATTCGACTAGTGTCGAAAGTTACGGCGCATTTTGACATCGAACTGTTTTGTTCTTTAGACTTTAATTCTCTTTTGCCACTCCAGTAAAGAAAATAATAATAATAATGCCCCACTGAAGCCACTCAGTAAATTTAAATAAAGATCTTAAATATCAAATTGAGTTAAATTTAACCTAGCCAGTGGAGATTTATTAATATCAGTTCGAATCACTATATCAATAAAATGATCAAACGCTAACTAAATATTTGGACAATTGCTTCTGTACATCATAAAGTCCAAGAATTAAATTCAGTTCTGAGTAGAACGGAGTTGTTGCAATATATAATTCCTACACGTCCTGCCCTATTTCACTTGCGCAAATGATCCGACTGAAACACTCGAACAACTTTCGGTTAGCATTCTAAATACCAAATTTGATAACCATTTGACAAAATAACAATTTGACAAAAAAAAAAAAAAAAAAAAATCTAATAGATCCTCATGCATTTTGCGACGTGTACCTAAAATGTTAGGGAAAAAAAAACTTTTTGGATTTCTGAATATTCGGGTATTATGAAACTAAGTATTTTTCCATTTTTTTTTTTTTCTGAAGCACTCGGGTTTAACAAACAGCGGCTTGACGATGTGTGCAATTATTGCTTCACTCCACGATGGGGTGTATTAAGTACAGATCTACGTACGTAGATCTGTACTTAAGGATACATGCCACTTGCTAAGTTATAGTTGCATATGCTCAGATTGTCATTTTCAGATTGTTACTTACTCGTTTCATGTAACAAACATTTACAGTTAACCACTTCAAAATAACCTTTCGAAACAAGAAAAGCTATAGCCTCCAGATGATATGGCTCCATCTTGCTAAACTTAAAGAACTTCATAGTTTTTAATTCGCCTCAATCCTTTTTTTGGGGGACGCTATCTACAAAAGGATTTTATTGTTGTTGTTGTTGTTCTACATTAAAATAAATATAATTTCAAAGGACTTTTCATGCTAATTTTAAAAATGTTTTGCTCATTTGATGCGCTCACAGAAAGATATGCAAAGCAGTTGAAATCTTTATATGATATGCGCATAGAAAGCTATTTCAGCCAGCTGTAGATTAATATAAAAAGTCTTGTATTTAACTATAAAGATAAGATATATACTTGCATATCTACAATAAAAATGCCTATATTTTCTATAGATATGCAAGTATCTCCTTATCCTATACATTCATGTATAACAGGGAATTGATATTTGCAACTAAAGATATTCATATAAAAATATAATGAACAGTATGCGCAAAGACTGATCTAAATATTCAGTAATATATTGCTAAAATGTTTTGTTTAGTTACATGGATGACTATCGAGACTGCAATTGAAACTATGCATTTATTTCATTGTATTTTAGACAACTGTTATGAGTGAAGATGTATTGATACCAACAATCCCATCAATGGAATTGATGTAACATTCCTTTTTAAAAAAAAAAAAAAATTCAGCTAACGCCTTTTTATTCCCCGTATACGGGGAGTAGGCGAGGCCATTTAGCCCTATCTAACTTTTGGAGACTGAGTGGGCAGTTCAATCTCCACTGGTACCAATCAGAGATAGATGGCCCAAGGCTATCACTAATTAAGCGGTACTCAGTGAAGAGAGACGGCTCACATGTGCCGCCATCTCGTGGTCCCTAACCCTAACACAATATATTTAATGTCTGAAATAATGTGGGTTCTACGGTCGATTTTCTTGAGTTTACAGGACGAAAAACCCGAGTTTCCGGGAGGAAAAACCTGCTTGCCCGTGCCAGAGATCGACTAACTCGGGAACCGGTCGAAAAAAGGCTTAGAAAAATTTCCTCTAGTCGCCGACTAGACTCGAAACCAAGTCTTCCTTCGTGCGGCCAAGCGCGGTGGTTGGCAAACGCCACATCCACCGAGCTACACAGGCTCATTCCTTTTTTAAAATTAGAAAAAAAAAATTAAAAATACAATCTCCTGTTCTCCCAGCATGAAGTGTATCAATCAATAAAGTCCAAGAATTATCAGAAAAGTTCATAATAATATATATATATATATATATATGTAAGCTCACACTTATATATATATACTGTATATATATATATATATACATAAGTGTGCGCTTGTGTTTGTATATCTTTTATACAAGTTTATATGTTTGTTACTAGTTATAATTTAAATAAGATATTTTTATTGCAGTCAGGGCCGGCTGGAGGTTTTGCGAGACCTCGGGAAAAAGTTATTAGTGGGGTCCCAAAATATTTGCAAAAAAGGATTTTTTTTTTATCGAAAAATCATATAATTTTATTAAACATAATTTACAAACATTAAATACATATAGTTATATACTAAAATATTTCCCATATCAATGCATCTCTGAAACATCAAAAATTCTATTATCAAATTTTCTTAGAAATTTGAAACTGCGGGGTACCGCTAAGCACGGGGCCGAAAAACCGACGTCTGAGCTGGCACTGATTGCAATTTCAAAAATGCTGAAACGAAAAATGCAAATTTCTTGATAAATACAGCCTCGTTTCTTTTGCTAAGATAGAAAAATAACAGCAAATCAAACATTTATGTATTTTTTAGTAAAGAACAAAAAGAATTTACTATAAAAAGACTGCCATATTCCTCCTTAAGTATGCCTATATTTTCTTTGCAAGTGCAAGAAGAGGACAAAGAAAATAAATATGGACTGGTTGCATAGTTAATTTGAGTCTTGAAGGAGCTAGTTCCTTGAGGACTCCGAGAAGAGACCAAACATGGTCTTTAGACCATGTTTGGTCTCCTGAGTCAGATATTCGCATTACTTCATCTTTAGCTTACCCACTGTACCAAAAAAAAATAATAATAAAAAAAAAAGTACCATAGGTTTCCAACTTTTTTGTGAGGAAGTTACCATCCCTTTTTTTTTCTCTAAAAACGGTTCCTTTATCGCGTCGTTAACCATCAGCAATGATTTAATTCAAGAAATTAACTTACCTATGTTTAAATAAATGTCATTGATAAAGGTTTCTACAAAACAATATACTGAGAATGACAGTTTAATTTTTTTGAGGGAGGGGATGAACAAATTCAGTGTATGTGTGTTCCATCTGGAGCTCGGCATACTTCCAACTTTTAACTGAAGCTCTTGCCATATGCGCTCCAACATTTCCGAAGAAACTGTAACTACAGCGTGTCTAATTTTGTCATTTAAAAACCTTTTAGTGAAGTCACTTTTGATGAGTACCATTTATCCTTCACACAATCCCATTGAGAAATATCTAAAATTGCAAAGAGTAGGCCACGTGATCGGCTAGTTGGTTGATGCCTTTCAAAAAAAAAAAAATTAAATTCAAAGTAATTAACCCTTATAAGCGATCACCTTAAATCTTGTGTTAAAAAGGGTTGCGTGCTATCTTTGCAAAATCAGGAAAACTTCATTCAGTTTACAATGCAAAATCTAAATAGTGACATGGAATTTGTTTAAGTCGAGCGTTTTGATTTGATGGACATGTCGATTCTGAGATACTTATGAAAAAACACTTCACTTCGGAAAAGTCGTCTCGGGATTCCGTTTAATTTTCCAAAAAGAATGCTGTTATACTGACTAATCACATCTTCAGCACATGATTCTAAATTATATATATATATATATATATAAAGTTCGCTCACATTAATGAAAGATTAACATTTTTTAAAAATCAAATATACAAATATATTTTTTAAAAATCTAACTGTATGCATTACGCTCGTTCCATTCTAATTAATAGGCATTAAATGGCTATAATACAAGAAGAAAAAAAAACTCAGTGGTTTTATGTAAAATTTGAGTCAAACTGTGCAAAGAGAATTTGCATCCAGCTAATCCACTTGATGATTAATGTAATAAGCACTTATATAATCAGTTAACGACAATGTTAATAGTGATATGAACACCAATACGCCTGTGAACGTCTTGAGAAACTATTGAATGTTTCCTTGGGTTATTTTCAACTTGTCCAAAGAAGTCAACTAAATCTACAATTATGTATTAAGCGCTCCCTGGTCCGCTATTTAAGTTGTTCAAAAAAGATTGCAGCATACGCCTTCAAGCTTCATATCGTCCAGTATATCACCTAAACTGATTTACAAACCAGTTTTGAATTCTCTACGATTATATTTGAAAATATAGAAGAGGAAATTCCCTCACCAGAGGCTATATTTTCAAATGAAGCAATATTCCACATTTAGGAAATGTATAAGCAATCAACTGTAGAGTTTACGCATTGAATATCAAGATAACGGATAAGTCACCTAAACTGCTTCATATTTTAGAGAGAATTGGAACCCAGGTTTTTCTAACTATAAGGCAACGCAGAAGTATTAGGCCTATTTTCTTTGCAGAGAAAATGAATATATCGTTCGTTATAGAAGTTAGAAAATTACGTGCAACCACAGTTAATGGGATAACCTGATATCGTTTTACAACTAGATGTGGCGTCCTCTTCAATTTTGGAAACATTTCCTGACAAACTTTGGTTGTCTATTCCTGATGAGTTAAAAAAAAAAAAAAAAGATAATCAAAGAAATAGCACTTTTTATAGGACTCACAGAGATGTCACGTAGACTCGACAATATAAAGGTAAATAAAAACAAAATTCAGATTTACTGCGAGATAAGGCTAAGTTACAGTTACAGTTAAGTTCTTCCGGTAGGTTTAGGCAAAGTAGAATTGTTGAGATATTAGTCATTTATTTTAAAGTGGAGCTTACGTTATTGAGAAGTAACACCTTGTAAAATGCGACTGTGTTCTGCAATTTGCTATTCGCGCTCCTTCAAAAAAAAAAAGGGGGGGGAGGGAGGAAGGGAGAGAGAGAGAGAGAGACAGTGTTTTTTTTTTTTATTATTATTATTCTGATCTTCAGCGGAGTCTCCTTCTGGAAAGTATGATTTTTCATTAAGCAAAACAGGGTAAACATTCAGAAGAATTGACAAACATAGTAAACTGGCTTTATAGACTTATCTGCTTCGACGATAAATAAAAAACAACCAATCAATCTGTGGACTCCACCAAAAGATATGCAGTGAAATCAAACTAGGAAGTGGATCAGTGCAGGTTCCATAACAACGTTTCCGTTTAGTCTAATTTCTCCGCCTAGAATTTTTTACAGAAATATGGCTTGTTCTGTGCCGTGTTTTGACCGCAGGGATATCGCCTGGTAACTTTCGCTCTTTTATATATTACAATAAGGTAACAGCTGATAATGTAATGATATACTAATGTATATCATGATTCAAAAAAAAAAAAAAAAAAACAATGCGCAATGCGGGCTATACTTGTCTACAACTATAACGTGTTGTCATAATTAGCGTGAATGTGCAATTTATGTATCGGCTCACAAGGGAACTAAACTACTTTGAGGAAGTGTGAAATTGAATATTTCCCTATTTTAAAGAGAGAGAGAGAGAGAGAGAAACATCTTAATTACAGCTTTTAGTTTGTCTAAGATAAATAATTATGTAAATTTACTTTGTAATTTTATAAAAACAATTCATAAAAAGTTTGTAAAATATTGTCAATCACATTACTTTCTATCCATTATAGCATAATAAAAGTTTAATATAATAAAATAAAAGCATAATTTGACATTTATTAATTTATGAACGCAGTTCAGTTTCCATTTTAAAACAGCATGAAATTCTTCCATTTTAGAAAAGTATATAAAAAATACATCATATTAGTAGTTCCCAAACTTTCATACTTCGCGCCCCACTAAAATATTTTGCCTCCTCCTTCCAGAACAGGTGCCGATAAATAGATTTATCATAAGAATTAGCTATGAATATACCGTATTTCTTATAATATGAACCCAAATATGAACTTTTCAGAGTTGCTACAACTGTAGGCGCATTTAAAATTTTAAAATATATTTTTCCAATCTCTATCCTTGTGTAAGGGAAAAGGCGACATCTATTTATCAAAATCAGTTTATTCCCGAAAGAAATATTTGCGTTACTATGAACACATTCCCGTGTCCTGAGAGAAATGTAGGTGTGTATTCGCTACTTGCTACTGCCATGTTTTAACTTATAGAAAGCAATGCCCAACGGTAGGCTCTTCTGGAAACAGCGTCTAGCACAAAATCCATTGTGGTTTTCTTGTAGCAAAAAATAAAAGGAATTTGAATCTGTTATAATATTTAATATCACCTAAAAGTGTATTCGAGGTTAAAGTTTTATAAAAACTTCCGATGCTCGACGTTAATATAATTTTTATGTTGATTCGTGGATTGTTTCCATGCTATTCATTATTAATAAAAACTGACATTTTCTCTCTTTCAGGTGGAAGCTCAGGGCTGGGTCGTGCCCTCTCTGTCGAACTGGCTCGAAGAGGCGCCAGAGTAATTGTGGCATGTCGCACAAAAGCTCGAAGGGATTCCACAGCATTTTTCCTGAGGAGTAAAACAGGCAGCTTCAATGTTCGTGTAATGTATATGGATCTCACTAGTCTAGATTCGGTTTGGGAAATGGCCAGAGACCTATCAGAATCGGAGGATAAACTGGATATGATTATCAACAATGCTGGTAAAAACTAATGTTTTTAATTTTTATTGCTTAAAATTTCATAAAAGTTAATTTTCTGTATATTGCTTTACCCAAAACATTGATAAATGATGTACGCCTCAAATGGTTAATTTAAAACGAAATATTTTATTATTTGGAGGAAAATACCCAAGAAGATAAAATACAAGAATGTCCTCTCAATAGAGAGAGAAAGAGAGAGAGAGAGAGATTATTCTACTATTCTATTATTCTACTATATTCTATTATTCTAATAATTCCAGATTATTCTATTGACAGTAAAGTATCTAAAATCATTATTATAATATATTAATATAATATAGTAAATGTTTCAGTAAACATAAAGTTTCTTAAAATATAAATAAATACATCCACTAACTCCTTTTATTCCCCAATGGGAATACGCGAGGCCCTTTATCCCTAACTTTCTAAATACAAGTCAGCCTCATCTTTAGGGTTCATTGGTAGCAAAACTCCCAACGATTTTCATAGGCATACGGGAAGGAGTGTATAGGAGACAGCTGTCGCCACCTCGCGGGCTTTAACCAACACTATGTATTATTGTCTGAAATAGTGTGGATTATACTGATTGTTGATTTTTGATTATTGATTATTATTGATTTTTCTTCAGTTGCGAGGTTAAAAACCCAAATCCAGGTGGAAAAACATTACTCACCTCTGTCAAAGATCGACTAACTCGGGAACCAATTGCAAAAAGGCCTAGAAAACGTTCCTCTTATGTTTTGCAGAACTCAATGACTAAGCGAAAACGTATAGGGATTCCTCAAAGCATATAAATATTTATAACTTGTATTAGATGTAGTTTCTGAAAAAACCTTCAGTAAATGAGGAAAATACTATCTGATGAAACTGCTTGAGAGGCATATTATCGTCTAGGGATGAGACTTACCATTTATTACTGTGCGGTGAAAGCGTTAACATTACCGTAATTATAGTAACTGATAAATTATAATAAATTAATTATCAATTGGTTTATTTGTCGATATGAGTAAGCAGCATAAGTTATTAAAAAAAAAAAAACACAGCAGGAGTAGGTAGAACCACTGTTGACTTTGCCAAAGAACAGATACAATTAAAGGGTGATCATGGATATAATTTCTACATTTGAAAGTGCAGAGGAACTACCTGAGATTGATTTAAACGTGAAAGTTCCCATTTCTCAAAGGTAGGTTATATGGCATCATCTCCAGAATTTAAAAGAAAGAAAAGTAAATACGATCATTCTCACACAGCATTTGGATTCACGTATAAAAGGTGATTGACTACAATGGAGTGTTTACTCAGAGGTTTTGCCTGATAGTAGTATGGCTCCTTCAAACATTAAAAGGCCTTTGGAAACAAAACACCAATATTATCAGAACGTGGCCAATGATTTGTTTTAAAGAAAAGGGAACGACTTAACATCTTAGAAAACGCTGGGTCGATATACGCCTACTGATAATGAAAATGAGTCGTGGGACCATAGCAGGTCTGACTATGTCTAACATGTTGGATTTGCTAAGAAAATAAAAGCAAAAACACACACCCTTTTCTAGCGATAGTTCGAATCGCATTTATAATGAGTGAAGTTTTTATTTTTAAAATTAAATATCAAAGATTTATGCTCTTCAGTTAGATGTGTTGATAGACGTCGAGAAGAACTTTTTTAGCTTATATTTGGACCATTAATTGGAAGAAAAACGAAATTAAAGAAGAATTTTCGAATTGCTTGAAATTAGGACCACACAAGTAGTTTTTTTTAGCATTATGGGGTTATTTGGTTATTTCTTAAGTGCTGATTTAAAAATGACAGGCTGCTTTTTAGTTTGTACTGACAGGATTAGTCACCAAAATGAAATAAGTAGCGCCAAATATAGAAAGCACTCATGCACTGAGAAATGTCAAGAAAGTAAAAGTGTAAGTGTTGTGTTGAATCAAGTATTAAATAGCGCCTGTTAAAGCGGTGAATTTTATAAAGTCTAGCTCTTAGCTCTTTTAATTTAAGACTGCTTCAATACTTTGATAGCTGAACCACTGTTTTAACAGCTTCTGTGAATGACTGATTCAAAGTTAACACATGACTTTCGCGAGGTCAAATATTAAAAAGGCTGTGTGATCTGAGAGAATAAATAATTACGAGTATAGTTCTATAAACCAAAAACTATGACTTTGCAAAATTCTTCCAAACATACACAGGAACATGAAATCATGTTATCCTGCAGATGTATTCTAACTTTTGAACGAGTTTCATTTATTCGCCATTCGATATGCGACACTTATAATAAAATAGGCCAAAAGTGGGGAAAAGTTAAACTTTGGATCCAAAGAACAGAAATAACTGCTTTGATATATTTAACACTTTAATGTGAAAATGAATGAGGCAGACAAGGGGAACGAAGAATACTATTCTAGCCACTAAAACTGATCATCAATAATCACTTGAAAATATTGTTACTCAGATTTGATGACTATTTTCCTTCAAGCCCGGACTCAAAGAAGAAGAAGAAGAAGAAGAAGAAGAAGAAGAAGAAAGGTTTATTTGGGAATTTAGGATCAGTTCACTTTCATAGGTACAACAAATGTTCTATTTATGAATAAAGAAAATATATCGGCGGATCTTTCCTTAAACATAACATTGAAAATTATGAAGAACAATTTATCATTTGATAAAGTTCTTTAAGTAAAAGAGCATTTAGAATCTTATTCTATTATCTTTCGACATACTTATGCGAGAATGCATGTGCATTCTCCAACTCTAACGACACATCGAAGTAAGTTGAATTCAATGCCTACCTTATCTCTTAACAAGCAATTACACCAACCGTTGATAATTTATGTCGTTCGATACAAACTGATATTTTTCATTAAGATCTGTGAATTTAGTGAGTGAATATTTTTATGACATTACCTGATTTCTAAAATAGTTATGTTCTAGAAATAAGCCAACGCACGCACGTACCACACACACACACACACACACACACACACACACACACACACACACACACACACACACACACACACACACACACACACACACACACACACACACACACACACACACACACACACACACACACACAGAGAGAGAGAGAGAGAGAGAGAGAGAGAGAGAAACATTTATGATGATCTACCCTGTTTTAAAACATCCAAAACTGAATGCGATTATTTGAAATGTTATAAAATGTTAAATGCAAAACCATTATTTGAAACACCATGTTGCTAAGAATAAGCACCGTTCCAATAGCAATAAATTATTTTGCTAAAAAATGTATAATATGACTTTTTTTGGATCATAAATATGTCTAATTTAAAAAACTTTTTCTGCTCAGAAGAGGAAAGCAAGCTGTAACAGAACATTTTAATTCGTAATTATTTGGTCATCTACTCATGCACGATATTCGCCTTTTGTTTTTAACTATTATATCTTCACCAGCAGTTTTTATGTTGTTGAGTTATTTCTTCGTGTCATATTTTCTACAAAATTTTTCGATTTCATTTCCATCTTTTTTGCTAATTAAGGAGGTGCAATTCCCAAAATTCATAGGCATCTATTAGACTAATTTTTACCATGTATTTGTCTGTACGTGTGCGTGGATACAAATGTTATTCCTAGCTCTGGTTCGAAGGATATTGTAGAAATTCAGTATTTCTAATCCTTATAAGAATTTGTCGAGTCATCTCAATTTCATATCAATTGCACAGTTGACAACACTGTTCCAAATTATACACAGCAGTCATTCCATCTTGGTTGGATATAATTTAAAGAAATACCAAAATTTCAGATAGGAATATTTGCTTTATTGTTGTTTCCTATAGTGACACAAAATTCGATTTTGTTTACAATCAGACCATTATTAGAAATATGACAAAGCGCTTCAGTCAGATGGCAAGATATCTGTCCCGGATCAATAAAAGTTAACGAAATTTAGTATAACGACTACAATTTGTAGTACAACTCAGTTTCTGCTCCAAGAGGACCGCATTATTTGTTGGAGAAAATTAAAAACCAAAAGCGTTTATGTCCTACTTATTAAATCAACAAGAAGGAATTGATTGAAGGCTATCGCAAAAGAGAGTGTATATACCAGAAGAAAAATATGCCCATTTAAGTGCGCGTGTTTAATAGACACAATACAACTCTTGATAACTTTGTTTGCTTCTGATTAATTTCAAGCAACAACAACAGATACTAAAACAAACCCAAATTGAGATGACTGGTATTTTTGTAGAACTTCGGAATACCAAGTTTCGTTCAAGTACATCGTCATAGTAGAATTCGCATCGTTCTGAAGATAACCGAAACCAAAAATTGAAAAGAGCAACATATTTTAGTGGACATTCTAAATTCTGAATTATATTCAATTCCATTCGCCAAGAGCGAAGTTAACTTCCCCCTCTCTTTTTTTTTTAATTTTTATTTTTAACGATTTCGTAAACGTTTAGGCAAATTTTCGACTGCATAAAATGCACAGGAATTTATCGAATTAGAATCGAGGAATAACATGCCTAATTTAGAGGGACGAGCTCAACAAATCTAGTAGATGTTTACAGATTTTACGAAACTCCCTAAAAACGTTTCGTGTCCAATTGTTTTGATAATGTCTCGCTATACAAATAATGCTATTACAAAACTCCCGTATTTTGCTATTGTCTACTATCGTTCCTATACTTTGTTCTTCTTGTTGTTTCCGGTAATAAATTTTACTTCGAAAGTATAGTTTTACGTAAGAAAATTGTTATTCGAGAAGACTTGAAACATAGAGAAAACAATTATTATGTCAACTTAAAAGGAAAACATTTATGGGAAGAAAATGGATTAATGCTAAAACTATTACAGGAGAACCTGCCCGCTAGGTTAGATTACCATGGAACATCCAATCATTCAGCGGAACTGTGTAAACTGAGAAGCAGACTTTTTCAACTTGTTCATCTTGTCTTGTCTCTGGCGACTGCTATATTTAGGGAACAGTTCGCTGCAGAGAGTGGAAAGCCTTCTACTTAACGGCAAACAGACGAGTACGGAGGAGTGTGAACTATGCGCGTGGCTCTTCAGTATATCTTTTCCCGCCCACACCATACTCTGGAACGTCAGACCATGAGTGATATTGCCTGCCAAAAATAGACCAACCGTATTTCTACTGTTTATAGCAGTAGGATAACATGGAAGGTTCCATTAACCACTTACAGCGGGGGTTAGCGACTTATCTGAGAATGCCAGACAAATTGTTACGCTAAAAAACACTAATTCATACTAATGTTCAATCTTCATATTTTATTGTTAAAATATAATTATTAAATTTGAAATAAAATTAATAATAAAATATGCAAATGAAAATATCCGAGGAAAGAATTTGTTAAATAACAATGCACAGCAAATTAAATATTTTGAAAATTTTCATTTTCAAATAGGACATTGAAAAATTAAATTTGAAATGACTGGAATTCAAGGTAGATCTGAATGTGAGACTGAATAATTTTACTATATATTGGGCGATTCGCATAGAACCGAAAACAAAGTTTTCGTTCCAAATCGCAAGCGAATGAATAGAAACTTACCGGAGTTTCAGAAGATTTACGTTACCTTGAATGGCTCTGAAGTACTCGGCAATTCACAAGTACTTTGAAACGAAACCGTGCCGCCCTTTCTGGTCGGTAACAAATGAATTACTCTGCCCTAGTCCCATGAAAAATAATTGCAGAATATGGAATCATTTATTATACAAGTGTACAAACGTATGTAGAAACATGACGTATCGTTCAGGGCACCTTCACTGGTTGCAAGGAATCGAGTTTGCGGATGCTACTACTTGCGTCTATTGGATAATTAAATTCCTCTCAAAATAATCAGACTAAAATTATTTAGACGGTTATTTACGAAGTTCCAGAAAATACTTCATATCATTTTTAAGAAAATTCCCTCCCCCCAAATAAAGATAGAAAATTGTTCCCTCGTCATGTAATGTAGAAATGGTTTAAGAAAACAGTCATAGATAAGTGTTTCGTAACAGCATTTATGTACAGTGACGATGAAGACATTCTTATCACACCAAGTGAACCTCCAGCCATTTTTAGATCACTTGCAGCACGTATTATATTATTTTTGTTCGTCCGTATGTACACACTTTGATCTTCAGCTGTGCTAACTGATTTTATGGAAATCGGATGTTTGGAATTCTCACTAAAATAGGTAGCGAGCGATCTTAATTTTGGTTTCAATCGAATCACTTTTGTGACAAAATTTATTTCTCAAAACGTTTCAAAATTATACAAAGCAATAACTTTCGTTCTCGCTGGATAGAATTTAATAAAAATTCGGTATTCATATCTCTTTATGCTAAAAAAAAAAAAAAAAAAAAAGAAGAAAAAGCGAAATGCTAAAAATTCAGCGAGGCATCTTAATTTTGGTTTCAATCGGATTATTTTTAGTAGCAAAATTCAGAGAAATTTACTAGAATTACGTCTACAGTAGGTAACTCCATATCTCTATAAAAAAATTCTATTGCTTCCCTCTTGATAGCTTCAATACTGTACATCTAGAGTTAATTTTGTTTAATTTTGCAAAAATTGCATGACTGAAACCAGTAATGAGATGAGACCAATTTCAATACTCATCATAATCATAAATTCCATTCAGTTTTGCTAGTAGCTAAAGCAGAATTGTTACTATCTTTTTGAATCATTTAGCCCAATTTTGTTAATAAATTGTTTTTGAAAACAAAATTGTCCAGTAAAAAAAAAAAAAAAAAAAATCCACTCAAATCCCAACTCCCATCTGTCAAGACTCCAATATTATGGGATCATATATTTCACTCTTCTAAGTCACTTCAGACTGCAGCAAACCATTTGGATGTTCGTCATTCTTTTTTTTTTTTACTAATCGTTCCTTTCCCATTCTGTTTAAGTGACTGTACTACCTTAGATTGGCCGTGTTCACACGTTTCTGAATACTAAGAATGCCAAGTCAGCAAGTAGGATTCTGCCATCGACACTTCCCGAATTTTTCTCTGAACTTACTTATCTATGATCTCCAGTCGTTGATCAACTATTTTATTATTATCACATCTCACAGATCCATACGTTAAAATGGTTTGGATAATATCAAATATATCTTATGTATTTTATTATAATTGTTTAAAAAAGAAAATCTGCAAAAATATGATTGAAATTAAAACTCCACCTTTTCCTTTAAATATATACATCACATGTGTTTTTTAGGTGTTCTCTGCCCTCGTGACTGGACTGCGGATGGAATTGACATGATTATGGGAGTTAACTACGTCGGCCATTTCTTTTTGGTTAATCTCCTATTAGATAAATTACGACAAGCCAAGGAAGTTCCTACTAGAATAATTAATATTGCCTGTGGAAGTTTCAGGGGAGGCAACATTAACGAATTACATGACTTGGAAGGAAAGACCACCGGCAGCTGGTACAGTTGGAGGCAAACATATCGTAATAGCAAACTAGCTCTCTACTTGTTTACTAAAGAGCTTGCTTCCAGGTTCCGAACTGACAATATTGTGGCTGTATGTGTTGACCCAGGTCAGTATTCTATTTTTATTATTTGGCAGTGTCATGCTTTATTATGTTAATATATTCGTATTTTCGAATAATAAAATTTTTAAAAATAGTACTCTATGATATTGAAATTTTGGTAACGTTGAGTCAATTGTAACAATTGTCATCACATCCTCGCATCACATGATGCGAGGATGTGATGACGTATATGTACAACTGTCCCATGAGATTGCTTCTTTCTATCATGAAGCGTAAGAGCAGGCAAAAGTATAGCAACCACCCTGAGTAGTATTACATTTGATTTTGCACTTATGTAATTTATCATTTGCTTTATCTAAAACAGTGTACACTTAAATTTACTTTGTAGAGGACTTTTGATATAGTTGCTCATTTGTTGCACAAAGATCAGACTGCATGATTTTGATCGCCCTTCGAAAAAATTGCAGTCGCATGGTGTATGAACACTACATACTCATTTTGAAACGTGTGTGGCAGTGCCAAAATCTCCCATGAAGCAGTTTTGCTTCTCTGGTCAAGAAATTGTACTCTGAATATAAACTAAGAGCCCAGGTTCAATAAAAATACGAAGACAAGAGAAACGATAAAGTGATTTTTGAAAATTTGGAGAAGAAGGGATAAGAGATGAATCTTCCAGAGGGCTCTAGATTTATCACTCTCTCCTATGGGATATCGGATCACACGAACCTTGTTGGAATCGTTTCGGACTATAATGTAGTTCGGGCAGTCAAGACAGACAGTGGTATTAGAGAAAATGCAATTAAAATGAAGAGGTGTGCAATGAAATAATCCAGTGTCCTGGCCTTGAGAGAACATCCACATATCATAATATACCACATATTGTTACTCTCAGATTTGGTCGCTAATGGCAAACATAATAAGGAAACAATAATTTCGACAATAATTTCATGGTATTTATCATGATAATACCATGGTATTATGATGTGTATCACAATAGTAAAGTTACATTCTGTTGAAATAAGTGTAATTTGGATTCCTACCCCATCTACGAATAAATATACTAACATCTATTATTCACATATGACTTCTACTACTGTATTATCCTTAAATATTTTATATACCTGGAAGTCAGTTGGATATTGCATGCTGTCAACACACACACGGAGAATTTATGGACTTTTAAAGAAGTATTACTTATGCACAAGAGTAACTTCAATAAAGTTGTAGAGGATACTCTTGTGTCAGAAGCAGATGCAATTGTTTAAATAAAGTGCTTACTTCGCTTATAAGATCTACCAAACTGATGTATGTGATATTGTCACCGTCCTACCACTACATTGGATGAAGAGACAGAGGTGCACGAGAGGGAGGCTTTAGAGCAGTTACTTAACCTGGATAGTAATTCGGCAATAGGGGCAGTGTATACTAAAGAAATGTTTAATCGAACTGACTGGGTTCCTTGACATGTTTGTATATTTTGAGTGGCAGCTTAGGAAATATCTCATAGGAATCGAAAGAATGTATGATAGGCCTGTTGTACATGGATGGTACAAAGACTGATGTGTCTAACTATCGGCCAATCAGTATCTCTGGAGTAGTGGTGGTGGTTGTGGTGGAGACTTTAGAGCAGTTGATAAGAATTAGCATACAGACAAGCTCTACTTTGCAATTCTTATTCTCTTAAAACAGAAAATAAGCCTACTTAAACATATACTTAAAATTAATTACCTACTTTAAAAAAAAAATATATATATATATATATATATATATATATATATATATATATATATAAAGTCGCTTTTGCAAAGAACAGCATGGATTTACGGAGAAAAGTCATGTCTGAGCAATTTGCTCATATTCAATAATGTTTCAGCTGAGTTGGATAATAGAAATGGCTACACTTTGATGCTGATGGGCGGCTTTATAGGATCTTATGTACCAAAAACAAGAAAAGAAACTGGCTGAGAGGCGAATAATTGTTGCTTGAGATTCCATCTTACTTAACATGTTAGAAAACGTCTGATGCAAGATGTTGGTGTTTTTCGACATGCAGTATTCTTAGCACACTTTTAGATCTACCAAAAGTCGCTAAAAGATGATAGATTTTGCAGCCGTGAATAAAAATCCAGTGATGTGATTTTATCAGTGCCACCTTTAGAAAAATATCATTTTATAATCGGTAGTAATTCGTTGCTGATTTTTATTACTTCAAAAACAATTTGACTTTTTTTTCCATTTTGTAATAGTGTTTACAAAAATCTGTAATCAGAACAATGGAGATCCATCCACACTTTCTGTTAGTAGTGATTATGTATATATATATATATATCTTTATAAACATTAAAGGACCCTTTATTAAAATTTCAACCAGATGGAGATATTGTAATATTCTCTTAAAGTATTGTGGAATGCATATGAAGTACTTCTTTTTATGGGATCATTGTTTATGGTACACAGCGTATACCATAAGCGATATTCTCTTTAAACAGAAAATAAACCTACTTAAATGTATTGCTGAAAGGAGGAAGTTGTTTTCCTGTTAGATAGTTTTTCTGTGCATACTTTTATCTATAACATTTGAAATTCTAGTAGTCTTGTTTGAATCCAATGGAAATCTGGAAGTCATAAGGAAGGATTAGGGAACAGAAACTAATAAACTTAGCCAAAATAGTATGAATGTCACGAATTTAGAGCGATGTGAGAAGCTGCTAAGGAAACCAATGATTGTAGGGCTCTGTGCTAGGAAATTTCTAGTCAGCATGCATTTGCAGTTCAGCTCCATTCCTTCTATTTCTGTTTCTCTAGGCAGAGCCGCCTGTCGGTGTCGAGGATTCCCTTTGGTTAGAATGATCCAAGTGCAGCTGCCCTCTAGAAAGCAAAGAACTTTTATAAGGACTTTTCAACTGAAGGTGAGCTAGCTGGTCTCGCAGAAAGTGACAGGGCTTCCTCTCTCGGAATCTCAAGTTTCTTCATATCACATTACATGCAAACCGGCCTAAAAGCTTTAGTTGTCGGTAATACAAAACAACCCATCAACGTATCTTAATTTCCAGTTAATAACTTCTAGCTGTTCAAATAAATAAACATCAGTAGGTTCTTTCCGTCTTTTTAATCTCTTGCCCATATACGAAACTATTGAAACGTTATGGAACGCGTGAGGTTTTTTTTTTTTTTTTTTTTCGGGGGGGGGTAGTATAAAAATATAAGCAAAAAAAACCCAGTTCTAGCGTTATTCATAGGTAGGAGCGCGTTTTGAGTCAATATTTCATCCTCTCTCTCTCTCTCTCTCTCTCTCTCTCTCTCTCTCTCTCTCTCTCTCTCTCTCTCTCTCTCTCACTTCTACAATTCAAGTAATGATCAAATGATCACAGGCTTTTGGGAATTAGCATCGATTGTCAGAGGAGTGGCACCGGTTTTGAATTCCAAAGAAATTTAAAGGTTTTGTTGTCTAGAATTAGCTGAAGCATCTAAGACTATGCGGCGCCAGTGCATTATCTCTGTAAACTGCGTGTGTTGTTCTGGGATGAGGTTTTCCCTCCCGGAAGGTCAGGCTTTTCATCTTACAAACCGGGCGAAACCGGACGCATACGCAATTAAGAGACATAATATCATACACTAGCCTCATAGCCTTAATTACTTTGGCTGTAAATCAAGAACAACTATTTTTCGGGATTGGTTTCTGGGAAGGAACCCTTCATCTCCGTAATGAGACCATCTAACTCACTTTCATATTTAAAAAATAAATAAATAAATAAATAATAAAAAACTTAAAAGTTCTTTCTCGTCACTAGGTTTTCGAAATAGATCCGAACCAAAAAGCAACCTACAGAAGATTCTATAAAAAATCTCGTTGTAAAACTTCATTAAGGGCCAACTCTTCACGATGCAGCATTGAGACCCTTAATGGTAGCTTCGTTGGAGAAATGAAGCAAGCACAAACGCTGAAACTTTTTTTTCACATATGTTGTTTAATTGTAGCTTGAAAAAAAAAAATATATCAAAGAATTTCTATATAGCAAGACAAATTATACTTAAATACCGAACTTGAAATGATGTAACTAATCGGTTAATTGGCAAAAGACTAATTCAACATTATTAAATTTCTAATTTTAGGGTTGATCAATTCTGGCCTCTACAAACACTTAAAAGGTCCAATGGGCAAACTCTCCCAAGCCTGTGCCAAGGTTCTCTACAGAATTCCCGATGAAGGGATGCAGACAGTCCTTCATTGCATTCTCTCCAAAGAAGTGGCCAATGAAAGCGGGAAATTCTTCCGAGATTGCAGGATTGTGGATATACGACATCCGGAATGGACTGAAGAAGCAATGAAGACTCTGTGGAATAACAGCGAAGAGCTCATCACTAACAAAGGCCTGAGCTTTTCTCTGAAGGACGAAGAGGAAGAGGAAGAAGAGCCCGAAGAGTAAAAGCTGCATCTTGTGCTTTCATCTTACTGGCAAGAATGTCGCTTCATCATCAGTAAATGTCTACATATAGTATGAAAGATGCTGTGAGACAAGCGTTTGTTTCTATTTACGCAGATTTTGAAATATAAATTCACATATAACACATGAACAAAATGAGAGCTTAATTTGGTGCGGTTCAGACAACTAATCCGAAATTCGGTTATTAAACTATATTGTTAATTAGTGATTTATATTATATCTAATTTCATTTATAATTATTTACATATGTGCGAAATATGCTGAATTATGCAATCCTATTTCGACTTCAAATGAAAACTTCTACGAACGATATAAGAAAGTAACCGAATATCTAACTTCTTTAACATATAAAATTTAGTTAAGACTTGATATGGCAGAATTTATAAGCATGATTTATAAATGCACTTAGCTGTTAATAGGCGATGGGCAAAACATAAATATATATTAAAGACTGCATAAAAGCATTAAATGACTAAATTAAATTAATGATGAGTTAGTCACATATTTGGGAAATCCAAACACTTGATAAGTGCTTTTATAACGTAACGATGAAAAAACTGAACTAGTCTTATATTTAGAAACTGCGATTATTATTGAAGTTGACATAGTTACTTTTGTAGGATGTAGAACAATTAATAGTGCCATTTAAATAAGAATAGTATTCTTCGTTTTGTTCTTCAGCGTATTGTATTTATTTATGCTATATTATATTTTCAGAGTTATGAGAAACAAGCTCATAACTCAAAATATAATACAGCATAAATAAAAATGCCGTTAGTGTGAATGAACACACATATATACAGTAGTCTTTAACATTTATTATAAGCTGTCCTTGCGAGTTCTACTCTAGGTTATTGCTTTTGTTTTATAGTAAACAGCGTGCGTTTATTTCTACTGCAGTAGTCACTACTTTTGGAACTAACCAAGAAAGCTTAAAGTCAATGCGCGAATGGGAAACGTACAACACACATTCCCAATTTTGTTTTCTTTACATCTTTTCTCTTTTCGTAGCGTAACATAAAATAAAATATATATTATTAAAAGTATAACAAGAGTATAAAAGGCACTAATGTTATGAAGTAATGCTGGTCTAACTTGATTTGTAGTCTATACAGAATATATGATTCTGGCCACAGATGTAAAAGGTTTCCTTTCTAAAACTGTTTTGTGAACTTTTGATTCACACACGTTGTTAATTAACATAACGTTATGACACGCAGCATAATATTCTGAAAAACTTATATGATATACTTGCTTACTTTAATGTCCTTGTGAATAATGACGACTTTCCAACCCAAAGTTATATCAATGCCTTGCTTATTGGCGAGTCGAAATTATTTGGGAAAAGGAAAACAATTGAAACGCATAGTTTTTTATGATATCTCCAGATAAATTTCTTTCTGATTTTTGGAGCCAACCTGTGGATCTTAATAAATGTAACATGAATTGCATCAGTAGCGCACTCAGGATTTAGTGTGTGTGTGTGAGGGGGGGGGGGGAGGACGAGTTGAGTAGACGATTTGAGAATACATACTACGCATCGCATATGACCTATGACTGAGCATCTGCAATGATCGCTAATTCATAAGTAGTATAGAAATAGAAGACACGACACAACATAAATTTAAAAAAAAAAAAAATAATAATTTTAATTAGGAAAAGATTTTTGGAAATTTTTCTAGTGTTTTTTTCCTTTATCTTTGGTGGAACCAGGATCCCCCCACCCCCTTTGGCTGCGCCACTGAATTGCATACAATATCCACACTACCATATTCTGAAATCATAATACTATATATATATATATATATATATATATATATATATAAGAATAACGATCAGGCAAGCTTTCTATAATATGAAATTTTTAATTTTTTTTTAATTTAAAAATTTTTGATATTACTGACACTTTTCATTCACATTTTAATTTTTAAAGAATTAACATTTAAAAATTTTAAATCATTTTTTACTAACCATTGTGGTTTAAGTATGTTCATCAACTTCCATGTGTGAATTTTTAAGTTAAAAATACTGAGTTTTGAGAAATTTCGTGATGAGAAACAAGCTAAAATATTCATGTTTTAAATAATGTAATTGACAAAGGTGATTATTCTTAAAATCATTATATTATTTGAGATGCGTGATGTTTTAATATTACAACATCACAATATTGTAATATTAAATTTTCTATATTACAATAGTTAGTCCTGAAATGTATTGATTTTTTAATATATTTCAGGACTATTTTGCCGGAAATAATACATTTCAGGCAAATCGTTTTACGTAAATAAAATACTTGTTAGGTACGATAATTATTGGTAAAAATATTTAATAAAAAGAGATCACAATAAAATGTTTCTAAGATTTGCATAAGGTTGGGAGCCGGTGAATAAAGTTTGGAAATCACTGCCTTAAACATTGAAAATAATATACCTAAATATACCTCCTAGATGGAAGCATGTAATGTTTTATTATTTCATTTCTTCTGCACTTCATTTAAAACTGAAATAGCTTTTTAAAGGGTCACAAATTAGAAGGATAACACATACATATTTCTTGGTTTATTATATAGTTTTTTAAATCTGTGTACTTGTTTCATATCATTTCCGTCTGTCATTCATTGTTCTGATTTGTTTTATATACATAGTAATAATGATAATAATCCATGGTACTTAAAGGCCCAATATTTACTTTAACTATATATAATTTTTTTTAAAATAAGGTGTTAGTCACATACCTAAATGCATATCGTTGTATGTAAATTAGTATATTTGAAGGTAAAGCAACTGCTGCCATCTCGTGGCCCTAAAACATAAGACTCCAGTCGAAGAAAGGCTTAGAAAAATGACCTTCAATTGGCGAATAGAATGGAACTTAAAACTCTTTCTTCAGGGGAATCTAGTGCTATAGAACACTATATTTAAGATGGTATGAGAATTAAAGTGCAAATGTTTGGCCATTACGCATTTTAAGATTTGAAGTTAATCTTTTAACAATCTCATACAGCTGCAGTAATTCATGAAACACGTACGAAAAAGGTAAAGTACTGACGAGATGGTAAATCCGTGAAAATTGCGAGTTAGGCAATTTGTGTCGTCCATAGCTCTTCTTCCTGACATAATACCGCGTACATTTCATGAACAGAACAGATATCTGCTAGATGCATGCTTTGTTTTACTGTTTGGTATACTGGGCTGAATCTATGCTTCTAATAGCCAGTATACTGTATATCCACGATGTTTTTTTAATATATTTTATAGTTTTTTTTTATCTATAAAGCAAACAAGAGTACATTCTAGATTGAAAAAATTCATTTTAATTATATTGTTGCGTTCATTAGGAGTCTTGTCAATGTGATTCCATTAGTAACCATTTAAAAACAGCCACTATTACAAGTTCCTGTAGTTCACGCTGTGAAGAAGAGGAAGAAGCAATCTGTAATATTCATCATTTATTCCCCTGCTAATTGTATAATAATGGTGGCATCATTGTGGATAACTTTGTCAACAACTGGACTTCGAAGAAGTGAGCAAGACTCTGGAAAGAATTCAGAGGCAGATAGCTAACTAATATATAGTCTGAATTTTGGTTATGAGTAAATACCAGATATATTCTCAAACGAACGAAGGACAAAAAGCCATTCGTGGAAATAGAAAATAGTAGTATAGAAATTAAAAACAAAAATAATATAAAGGTGTGTTGAGAAATAGAAGAGTAGTTTTTTTTTTTTTTTTTTCGCATGTCAAGTCATAGGTAGGTGGAATATGTAGCCGGATAAAGTGATGAGTGCCCACATGGCAAATTAATTTAAGGCAAGATATGACTGAATAATGTGCTCGTTAGAACATTTCTTTTTCTAGCTATCTACCCATGAGGTGTAGACTCCATGAGGTATTTATCATTTAAAAAGAATGCTAATAATACTATGGTCTCCAGTCCCCAGAAGATTCATTATTATAGTGACGTGGAGTACATGCGACCAATACAAACTCACACACTCATCAAGTCAGTCACGTATGCAAGTTTCATATAGAGTTGACTGGTTTTACCCTCTCTGAACTCTGGTTTTTCATCTAGCAAAAATAAGCAAATCAAGAAAAACCAAATTAAGACAAATACACTGGCCGAAAAGTTGTTTCGGCCATAATTCAAAACAACTTAACACAACACATGCGAGAACACATTTTTCAGGTTCCCTGTTTAAATGACTTCACAGAGTAGAAACAGACTGTACTCCAGGTTGCTATACGACAGTGTTAAACAATACAGTAACGAGGGTATGAAACGCCTGTGGCAAGTGTCCAACTTGCGTTCCCCCCAACCCAAAAATGACAAAACAATTTAAAAATTTAAATCTAACAAGTTAAATTTTACTAAATGCAATATGTTAAATACTTACTATTAACCCCATCAAAATGAGTTGCAGTGTGTTGCAGAATTTGCGTGTCTAAAGCGGTGTATTGCCGAAATTTAAAAATACAATATAAAATAGCGGACTTTTATATCTATTTATTTATTTTTATTTTATACATTTTTTACGTTTTGCGCCTCAAACCTAGTTGCGCCCGTGGCAGGCGCCTCTTTTGCCACGCCCTCGTTACGGCACTGGTGTTAAACCTTATCTCTATTTTTCTTGTAATCCCAGGGAAAGTGAAGAGATCATTCGCGAAAAATGCACAGTATGAAATTAATTAACACAATGAACAAGTAAAAAATGTGATGGATAAATACTAGCACATAAATAAAATTACGGATTTCTGCATGGAAAACAAAAATCTCTTACCCACCAACAATACATACTGATGTACTATTAATTTACAACCTTTTGTGGGTAGGAGTCCCATAAAAAATAAATAAACAAGCTGCACTATACCATTTGAATTCGATTTGAATAACTCAGATTCCTACCTTGATAACAACCGACTGAATCTACCAGAGATGATATAAGGTTGTTATAAAATTAAGAAATAAAATTACATTGGAGATTAAGAATAATGTTTAGACAAATGTGTCCACTGTAATGCTTCAAAGCATGTAGCAATATTAGAAATTTATTTAATGCTTAATGATTATTTTTAGTCTTTATCGAACTTTTGTACTTGTAATCTGTTGTAGAATGATTTTCAACAAATAAAACTCCATTTTTATTAGTCACTGCTAATTCTGAATCTGTTTTGTTTTTTGTTTTTTTTTCTGATCTGACCATTTGCCATATAGCATAAGAAAAGAGTATACTTTAAAAAATGTGAAAATCATATAAACTAACATCGAAACACAGAAAATGAGAAAAAATGTGCATTCTCATTCCAAGACAAAAATATTATTTCAAAAAAAAAAAAAACGAGACGGGAACCTGGAATAGGATTTAACATTGAATGAAAAAAAGTATTATTAATTTTCTTTCCTGTGCATGTCAAATACGAATGAATTTCGGCAATATTCGTGAATACTGATATAATTCCTAAGATTTAGATAAGACAGTGTGTCCATTCCCACTGCAGTCAGTGTTTCTTGGTTGTATCAGGGAAGATGTTCCTCAACAATCCGTTATCAGCGAAGTCCATTATATTTGAGATATGTTGAAATCGGTGGCGGCTCGTGGCTTGAAATCGTGGGGTGCTGTAAGTACAGTGTTTGGATAAAATATCAAAATTATGGTAAAAATTAAAAAAAAAAAATTAAACATGAAAAAATATTGTTTATTATCGATAAAATTATACAGTTTGGTATAATTCAAAATTACGTTAAAATAAAATATATTCTTCTTGTTTTTTTTTCATGAAAAAATATTGTTTATTATCGATAAAATTATAAAATCCATTATCATAACCCAATAATGTTCTAAAATAAAAACTATAACAAATGTTATGTCTTTAATTGTAATGTCCAAATATTTAAAGAGATGAAGTAAACACGATAAGCACTACGAACACTCTACTACTGGCACAAACTGCATATAAACAACAGTGGAACAGCGCGACGGAAAGTGCCGCATTACGATAATAGCTCGCATCTCGCTGTGACGTGCATATGCTTCCGCGCGTAGCAATATGACACTGTGGTAAATACAGTGCTGCTAGCGTCCTTCGCCCTCCTAAAGAAAATCCCTAAGTGCTACAAGATGGATTTTTATTACTTTTTATACAGAATAAGAGAATTGTATAGGATTGTCGATGATAAAAAAAATTAAATATTACAAGCAAATATAAATAAATTAATAAATATATTTATATATCGAGAAAAATTGGGGATGCTGCAGTTCCGCAGTGCCTATGCACGAGCCTCCCCTGGTTGAAATTATATTTTAAAATAAAAAACACAACTCAGTCTCCAAACGCTAGATAGGGTTAAAGGTCTCGCCAACTCCCTATAAGGGAATAAAAGGCTTTAGCTTATTATTATTATTATAACGTTAAAATTGCATTATTAGTTTTATTACAACTATGTGTAAAGCAATGGTACAAAACCACATTTTACGAATTTTATCTCAGTTGCTATTTTAAACTCAAGAAAATCGACCGTAGAACCCACATTATTTCAGACATTAAATATATTGTGTTAGGGACCACGAGATGGCGGCACATTTGAGCCGTCTCTCTTCACTGTGTACCGCTTAATTAGTGATAGCCTTGGGCCATCTATCTCTGATTGGTACCAGTGGAGATTGAACTGCCCACTCAGTCTCCAAATGTTAGACAGGGCTAAATGGCCTCGCTTACTCCCGTATACGGGAATAAAAAGGCGTTAGCTGATTTTTTTTTTTTTTGCTATTGTTGTAGGGATGGACTGATAAGGTCATTTCTTGTAGTGGACTAATAATTTATAAGCTTTTCGGCAAGGAGGAGCTAGCCAGTTATAACATGATATATGAATTTCCTTAATGAAACTGTGGATTTTCCTTTACTTTTCTTTCCCAGAACACACCGGAAACAACGTCTTCCATTTCTTAATAGCTTCAATGATTTAAATGAGTTACAAATAGCCATTGAACACTCGAATTCATGTATTTCGTTCTTCTTTTTAAATCCTAAATTAAAGACAATATTAATTATGTAAATTGGGATTCGAAAGGAAGAATATTAGAAATTATAATAGCATTTTATCACTCAACCACAAACTCCCCCCTATTTCATTCTTTACTTTTTATAAGGTTTAATGAAATAATACAGCACATATAAATAATTAAACAAACACGTTTAATGAATCCATATTTCGTCTCAGTCATTGAGATATTATCAGGGAAACAATATCAATATAGCAAAAACGTACATAAATTTGCACAAGTGGTAAAAATTAGACCAAAAGCCTAAAAATCCTAAGATGGATTTTTAGGCTTTTGCTGTTGGCTAGTCTTAGCTGTGTTGGGTAGGAAGCCTTAAGTTTAGGTTGGTTTTTTAATTTTTTTTTTTTTAGGTTGGTGTTTCTGCTGCTGATTCTAAAAAAAAGCCTTTCGAATTTGTATTTGTTTTAGTGGAGCACAGTACTGTAGTTTCCTCCATTTGATCCTGAGTAAAGTATCCAAGAATGGTCAACCAAACCGGCTGACCATAATTATGCTCCTGATGCTGTGATTCACAAAATTTCTAACCAGGGCCGTGCACCATGCAATAGCATATTTTCCCGTCTCTTCCCCCTACAAAAACTTTTAATGACGTCTTAAAAGCCATGATGTTAAGCTAGGTTTCAACATGTCTGATCATAAATTTGAAATAGTAGGATTAGCTAATGAAAATTCATAAGTTAATGAAAACTGATCATAAACTATATTTTTTTTATAGAAAGAGAGAGAGAGAGAGAGAGAGAGAGAGAATTAACCCTTTAATGGTGGAATTCTGAAAATGTGCATTTGCATGGGTAATTAAAATCAAGCGAAGACGAGTATACTCGTCAAACGCAGAGTAAATGTACCTGCTGTAAATTTTAATTAAATTATAACAAAGTGACAATTTTAAAAGTTAGTTTATTTGAAAAATCAATAATTTTATTGCTCTAGAATTCATTAATATCACAAATGCAACACACCCTGAAAAATATTGTTTTCTAAAAACCATGAAAAATCCACGAACATAGAAAAAATTATAGTAATTTGCGGTACGATTATAGTTTATAAAAAATCGGATTCGACTTGCTAAAAAAGACTACAAATTAGGAGTGCGTTGCGCGATCTTTTTAAAAGTTTTTCGTACAGTTTTCATTATTTTCTGGGGAAAATTAGGCGCGGTTTGTACAGCTCTCACAAGAAATGATTTGAATGGCGTGCAATTGTATTTTATTTGCTTCGCGTATAACATTATTTTCATAAAAAATGCAAAAAATCACTGATCATTAGATTCCTTTATAATAATAAGATAAATATATATTTTTAATTTTTACTAAAATTTTAATTTCTTATCACAAAGGATAATTTATTTTTTCACATGACGAGTATACTCGTCGAACACCATTAAAGGGTTAAAGAAAGAAAGAAAATAATGTATTACTATTAACTTACATGTAAGTAATGCTCATCACGTCATCTAAAATAAACTGCTAAATCACAAACACGTAACTATGGTAAATATATATATATTTTAAAATTTCAGAACAGGTGTCATGTCTTAACATAAGACACAGGAAAGCTTCGCTTAATGCGATTAATTAATCCATCGATTAATGCGCGCTAAGCGAAATCGCGTTAAGCGAATACAATAAACAATAGGAATCATTCTAATTCATCTATCAGTTAGCGTAAAGTTGGAAAAAAAATACAGTATAAGCTATATTAGAGGATAAAATCATCAAAGTTAATAAAATCAATTGCTTACTTTTTTATTTAATGTCTAAACATTTGACTGAGCTACTTTTTTACTTCACAAAAAAATTAAGTGAAGATGTTTCAAAGTTTTCCAAGAAATCCAATTTTTTTTTTTTTTTTTTTTTCAATTGTGCTGATTTCTTCATTAATGTTAGATCTTGGATTTTGCGCACGATAAACTAACATAGGCTTGAGTTTAAACTCGCCTTCTGCATTGCCCCCTAATAAAAGCGTAAGATGATCTTTAGATACTTTGTGTCCTGGTTGAGATGCTTTAGTTTTAGCTAGGAAAGTTTTTGTTGGCATACGCTTCCAAAAGAAACAAATTTCGTCGACGTTGAATATTTGCCGATCATCATAATCACCCTCCTGAATTATCCTTTGTAATTCTTTAGGAAACTTGGCTGCAGAATCTTTATCAGCACTAGCAGATTCTCCAGTTATTCTTACTTTATGCAGTCCAGTTCGATTTTTAAAACGGTCAAACTATCCTAAACTCGCAGTAAAGCTTTCACATCCTCTGGAAATTTGGTTTCTTTCAGTGAGGTAAAAATATTGAGAGCTTTCGCCTGAATATTCCCTCTACTAAGAGGCATTCTTTTTTAGTTATAATCCTCAAGCCGAGTGATAGAAGACGCTCCGTCTCGATCATTAAATGGCTTCTATTTCGGGTGATCTGCATACTTAAAGAAGCAGTAGCAACTTTTCCTTGTTCTTTGTATTCTTTGCTCTTATTTAATATAGTCCATACTGTAGAATCGCTGTATCTTAGGTCTCTCACAATCATTTGTACTGCTAGCGCCACTTTCATGTTTCTTAATGACGTCCAGCTTTTCCGCTCGATGCAGATTGGTGACAAAAAATTTCGCGTAACGTAAAAAAATCGCGTTAACTGATTAATCACACGCTTAAAGCCTGAAATAGTATTATTTCACTCAATCGCGGTAACTGATTATCGCTCATATCGAGTTCGCGTTAATCGTGGTTTTCCTGTAATTTACATTTTCACTGTTAACTGTAAACCTACTGTTAAAAACGAAACTTTTCTTGCTTTCGTGTTATTAATTAGAAATTAGACTACATGGCCTTATTTGTGCAAAATCATAAATAAGGCCATGTAGTCTAATTTCTGACCGATTTTGTGTTCAATTGAAATCATGGCAAGACCTTCCAATCGAGTTTCGGCAATTGTAGAATGTAAATAAGTTTTAATAAGCTTTAGTTTTGAAATACACTCGTGGCCAACAATGGAATGGGAAATAAATGCAAGATAGAAGGTGTTCTGCTATTGTCACGTCTGATATTAACACTGACAGTGCAATATTTAACGTTACAAAAGATATTATTTTAAATTAGTATGATTTTTTTTAAATATACAGTACTTACTTAATCCTCTTCACTCCACCTGAGTCTTCCACCACCATTTTCCACCGGACTCTGTTTTTTGCTTCTGCTTTTATTTGGTTCTAGTTTTTATTAATATTTATTATTTCTTTCAGTATTGTTCTTTTCCATGTTTCTCTTGGCCTTCCTCGTCTTCTTTTACCCTGTGGGTTCCAATCTAGAGCCTGTTTTACTATTATTTTATCTTCTTTCCTCAACACATGCCCCAATCATCTCCACTTCCTTTCACGTATCTGTTGCAACATGGGTTTCTGGTTTGTTCTCTGCCATAGTTCTTCGTTTGATATTTGTTTTGGCCAATATATTTCCAGTATCATTCTTAAACACTTGCTTAGGAAGACCTGGACATTGTTAACTACCTTTTTTTTTTTTTTTGTTAAACATCCACGTTTATGATCCATACATTAGTATTACCTTTACATTTGCGTTAAATATTCTCATTTTAGTTTTTATAGACAATTTCTTGTTTTTCCAAATATTTCTAAGTTGGTTGAAAGTTGAATAAGCCAGCTGTTTCTTTCTATTTATATCTTCAGTAGTTCCACCTTTTATTGATACTATTGAACCAAGGTATATAAATTTTTCTACTTCTTTAAGCAGTATTTCTACTATTGTTATTTGTTTATTTTGCTTTGCATTTATTTTCATGAACATTATTTTATTTTTATTTATCCTAAGACCAACTTTTTTGGCTGTTTCTACAAGTGTTGTTGTTTTTTGTTCTATGTGTTAGTGTTTCTGTAAAAATAAGCAGATATCATCTGCAAAATCTAGATCGTGGAGTTGGTTTTGAAGTAACCATTGTATTTCCATTGTATCCTGTATTTCCATGAGATACTTTTCTCATCACCCAGTCTATGACAATTAAAAACATAGTAGGGGAGAGTATACAACCTTGCCTTACTCCTGCCTTTGTTTTAAATGGTTCTGAGAGGGTATTTCCATGGCTTACTTTAATTTCAAAATCTTCATACATTTTTTAAATTAATCTTATTTTTTCTGGGAGTACATAATTTTTAAGTAATTTCCATAGGGAAGATCTGTTTATACTGTCAAAAGCTTGTTCAAAATCGATAAAATTTAAATATAAGCTTGCCTGCCATTCCAATGAGTGTTTGATGATAATTATAATTCGTAAAGTAGCAATGTGATCGGTGCATGTTGGCTCTAAATCCTGCCTACCATTGTGCATTGTTTGTGAAAACACTTTCTCACATAATAAAAGACATCATCTTAATAGATGATTCTCTGAAGACCACCCTCTGCCAACAACCAGAATCATCCTCAACAGATTTCCTAACAGCCATTCTCCAATTTTCTATTTCTATTTTGATTCTTTCTAGTTAGTATCCTTGTTAGTATTTTACTTCAAACACTCAGCAATGTTATACCTCTCCAATTTTTGCATTCAGATAGGTTCCCTTTTTTGGGTAATTTAACCAGTAATCCAGTATTCCATTCCATAGGCGACTCTTCTTTCTGTCATATCTCATTTATTAAGGGATGTAATATCTCTGCTATAAGTTTTCGATTTGCTTTTAGTATATCGTCTGGTATGTTGTCTGCTCCCAGTGCTTTATCTGTTTTGATCTTAGTTATTGCTTTTGTAATTTTTATTCTTGTTATTTTGTTCAAATTTATATCTAATAATGCATTTTGTTTATTTAATTCTAGGCTCTGGTCACCCTCAGTCATTTCTTGAAATTTCTCTGAGAAGAATTCCACCCATCTATTTATCTGTTCTTTTTCATTTAATAATAGTTTCCCTTCTTTAATGTATATAGGATCTATCCATTTGTTTCTTTTCCAACTTAATTTCCTTGTAATATCGTACAACTTTCTAGTATCATTTATATATGCAGCATCCTCTGCTTCTTGTGCTAGATTCTCTATGTATTTTCTTTTATCATTTCTTGTGCTTCTTTTTATTTCTTTGTTAATTGCTCTATATCTTTCTGCTTGTTCTTGTTCAACATTTTCAACAATCTGTAACAGTTTCTCTTTTATTCAATCTTTCTCTCCTTTGTTTTTAATTTGGTGTTTTCTAAAATCCATTCCTTGTCTGTATTAGTTCGAAATCCCAATATCTTTTCTGATGTGCTTATTAGTATGTCTGTAATCTTAGTCCATTCTACCTCTAAGTTATCTCCTTCTCTTTTTTTCGAGTTTATTCCATCTATCATGTAGAGTTGTTATAAATTTATTTCTAATCTCTTTGTTTTTGAGTTTTTCAATTCTAAACCTCTTCCTGTTGTGCACTATTTGTTTGATTTTAAATTTCTTTTTATTTCTTTGTTAATTGCTCTATATCTTTCTGCTTGTTCTTGTTCAACATTTTCAACAATCTGTAACAGTTTCTCTTTTATTCAATCTTTCTCTCCTTTGTTTTTAATTTGGTGTTTTCTAAAATCCATTCCTTGTCTGTATTAGTTCGAAATCCCAATATCTTTTCTGATGTGCTTATTAGTATGTCTGTAATCTTAGTCCATTCTACCTCTAAGTTATCTCCTTCTCTTTTTTTCGAGTTTATTCCATCTATCATGTAGAGTTGTTATAAATTTATTTCTAATCTCTTTGTTTTTGAGTTTTTCAATTCTAAACCTCTTCCTGTTGTGCACTATTTGTTTGATTTTAAATATTTTCACTTTCATGGTAGCAGTTAGGAGAAAGTGATCTGAATATGCCTCGGCTCCTCTTTTAACTCTGACATCCAGGAGTGATTTCCTCCAATTCGTTAATATAAGTACATGATCTATTTGGTTCTTTGTCTTTCAATGTGGTACTATCCATGTCCACTTGTGTATTTTTTTTATGTTGGAAGAGATTCCCTCCTATTACAAGCTGATTGAACATACAAAAGTCTATAAATAACTCTCCATTTTCATTTATTTCTCATTCTGCATACTTTCCCATAACAGTTTCTTTATTAGTGTTATCATTTCCAACCTTAGCATTAAAGTCTCCAAGTATAAGTTGCATATCTTTTTTATTTGTTGTTTCTATACTTCTCTGTAGCATGTTATAAAAATTATCCTTTTCTTCCTGGATCGCATTATTTGTTAGTGCATATATAGCAGTTATTGTGATGTTCTGCCAGCTTGGTATGTCTTCCCAGTTTCGAACAGGTTCTAACATTTCAACATCCCAGTCTAAGCTTGTCTTTTGGTAAGGTGTCTGTCACTTTCTTCCGCACCTCTGCTTCCCCAGAGGTGCCTCGTGTTCGTGGCAGTTCGTGTTCTATTTTCTTCATCCGGTATCACATTTTGGAAGGTTTCAGTTTGCATAGCAAAGATTTTTTTCTGAGACTGGGTTGCAAGCCCTGCGCTCAACCCTCCCAATTTATCCGGAATTGGGACCTGCATGTCAAATTTTCACTAAGCATGGCCTGGTTAATATACAGTACAATGAAGTTTTATTATGTAAAAATTTAACTAAAAACATCCTGAAGTCTGGTTTCAACAAAGAAGGAATAAATGACTTTTTTTATTATTTATTTTTCGTATAGTTTAGGCCAATTTTGCCGCCCCCAAAAATGTGCCGCCCAGTGCAAATGCACGTTTTGCACCGTCAGCAAAGCCAGCCCTGCTTCTGTCTGGCTACGATACGTCGATGATGTGTTCTCTATTTGGCCACATGACTCAGACACATTAGACTCCTTCCTCCTCCATCTCAACAGACAGCATACCAGAATCCAGTTCACTATATAAATAGAAAATAATAATAGCCTGCCTTTTCTAGATATTCTAATTAAATGTCTTCCTAATGGTACCCATTCTTTCTCAGTTTAGAGAAAATTCACCCACATAGGTAGATACATACATACAGACTCAAACTTTTCCATCACCCCTCCCCCTTTTAACAACATGGTATTATCAGAACCCTTGTTAATAGAGCTTCCAATATCTGAACGGCTTCACCAGACTTTCCTGTCCAATAACACCTCATTGACCGCGTGAAGGTTGTAATTTGTAAACCTCGTCTACATTTATCCAGATCTGTTACGCAAATGGACAATCATAAATGGAATATCTGATCGTTTCTATAGCACCACATACTTGGCAGATGGGTTCGATTGCTTTTTTTGTGTTTCTATTGAACTGATATTTTCCCACAGCCGATTCTCCAAGACAGATCTTGTCAAAATGGATAACAATGTACCTTAGCCAGATTTTCGAAGAAAAGATTCCCGTTAGCTCTTAGATCAGGCGGTTGGTGGTGATGATGGTCAAAAATTATCCGGTTTCTGTTTTTCTTCCACAGTGATTATGTTGATACCTCCATATGAGATTTGTTTTATCATTGTACAGATATTCTGGTAATAGTCTGACATGGTTTCAGCGTGAGGCCCTTTATAGTTTTGGAACACAAAAAGAAGGCAGCGAAAAACCTAACAGATATTGCATAACGTATTTACTTGCATGATCACACGACAAGATGTTATTATTCGGATAGCATTTTTCATATGACGATATAGTAATGCTGGCAGTCTTGTACTGCCTTTATTTACTGAATGATAAAGGTACTGTAGGTCCACTTCTTGATGTTTATAGTTCCAGGAGGGTAATAATGGATTATGTAATGCTTTTTCTTCGGTTTCTGTAATATCAGTAATCTGAATTATGTGTGATAATGAAGGCAATGCAAAGAGTTTAATAATTGTCGTTCGTGCAGCAAATGAGCGTTGCCCTATGCTTCATTCTTTTAAGGACGTTTTCGTTTTCTGTATAAGACTGACCATCGATAGACGTGGCACATCCTAAAAGGGTATTCCCAGAATATCAATAAAGTCCCATAGGTTGGCCGCTAACGTTCCATTTTCCGATAATAAGTAATTTTGTCTTTGAATGGTTGACATCCAGTCCTCTAATCTCCCAAATCCATGTAGGATGCAGAAAAGGGTAGCGATAGAATTATTCTATTTCAATGTGCAAACTAAATAATCAGCATAGGCAACTACTTTGTACTCAATTGGTGTTGCTGGTAAAGAAATTCCTTTTATTTCAATAGCGTTGTTGATTATCAAAGGTCCCACTGGTAATGCGAAGTGGGCAGTCTTGCCGAACTCCCTTATCTAACGTTATAAGATCTGAACATATGCCATTAATTAGGAGTGTGTTGTCTCCCATAAATATTTTAATAAGTTGCCATAAAGTCGCATCTTCTCCTGTAAGTTCCAGAACGTTGAATAAAAATCAATGTCATACACAACGAAAGGCTTTCTTCAGATATATTGAGACTTTCCAAATTATTTTGTGCCAAGAAACAGACATTTCTTTACCAGGAAAGCCGTATATTTCCATGCTGGTAATTACACGAAGTATAGATATCTTGAGTCTGTTATTTATGATCCGTGCTAATAATTTAGACTCAACATTAGTTAACGAGATTGGATGCCCAATTTCCTGTGATTGTGAGATCGCGTCCTCTTTTTTTTTTTTTTTGTATAAATACAGTATAACTTCTACAGAATTCCAAAGGCATATCCGTCTGCAAGATCCTACAATTAAAAAAGAGTCAATAGTTACGGTGACACAAACGTCCACGTTGACTTGAAGAATTCTACTGTAAGGCCATCAAGTCTGGGCACTTTCCTATTCTTACACTCTTTAATAGATTGTTTGAGGTCTGATTACGCTATTTTAGCATCATGTAGCAAGTGAAATGCAATGGCAACGATGGAACATTTAGTACTCTAGGTTGTAAAGAAATCACTTTGTCTGTGAAAGCTTCTTTAAAATACTTGGAAAATGCTTCTAAAATTCCGCTACACTTTCTACTATGTTCCCGTCTCAGATAGTTCACTCTAGGTATAGGCAAGCAGGTTTTCCTCAGAAAAGCTTGGGTTTTAAACTTCTGAGATATGAAGAGGAAAAAAAAACTGACCATAGAACTCACACTATCCGAATCACATACATGTCTGTTAGCGCTTAGGAATATGAGATGGCAGCAGTTGCCTGCCATAGTCTGGCCCTGAAAGTTAATTCATTGAAAGTCTTGAAACAAAGGTGTGTCGAGGATTTATTTATAATTTTAACACATATTCAGGTTTTATTTCTTGGTATTATGCCCATGCTCTTGCATGACTGCTAACTTCCTCAGTGCAAGAGCTGAATAAGAAAGAAAGACTTGTAAATTCGATCTAGTCACTGAATAAACAAATTTTTTTCTAGACCTTTTTTAACAGATTTCTTAAGAGAATTCAATATCTGATGCAAATGAGTTTCTCTCCCTCCTTCTGTTTGTCTATCTTTCCTCGAAGAACTGTTTTATTCCTTCTACTCTGAACATCATCATCATCATCATTAGCCATTGTCGATTCACTGCTGGATGAAGGCCTTTCCAAGATTACTCCAAAATATCTGTCCATGGCTCTCCTTTTCCATATCACTCCTGCAAATCTGATGATATCATCAATCCTCCATGATTTAGGTCGGCGTCGTGGTCGTTTTTCCTCTCGTGGAATCCAATCCAATATTTCTTTTGTCCCTCGTTGATCTTGTCTTTGAGCAATATGCCCAGCCCACTGCCACTTCAGATGTTTCATTCTTCCTATGATGTCAGAGACTTTGGTTCGATTTCTTATCCATGTATTCCTTTTGTGATCCAATCTTGTGACACCAAGCATCCTTCTTTCCATACTAAATTGTGTAGTTGTTAATTTTTGAATTTCCTTTGCAACTCTGAACATAACTATAATTAATCAGTGGAATGAAACAATTACTACTACTACTACTACTCATCGCCAAGGAGTCCAAGGAAGGCAGGAAGGCAGTCTATTCTATTTCGCTAAATACGATCCTAGTAATACAGTAAATGCATGCAAAATTTGTTTCAATCCATTACATATTATAATAACATAAAATTAGATATTATAAATAAATAAGCGCATAATAGATACTTACAAACATACTTATTTACAAATAAATAAGAACTTAAATAAGACCCATATTAGACAGGAATAATCGGCCTCGCATACTCCCCATACAGGAATAAAAGGCGTTAGCTGATTTTTAGCCGATACGACTCATGTGGTAACGTTACCTGCATCATAATACTATACCGCCAGAAGAAAGTGCATTATAAATTGCATTCTAGTCGCCGACCAGAGGAACGTATTTCTGAGGAACGCAGTTTTTCTGCCGGTTCGGTGTTAGTCAATACTTTATTATTATTATTATTATTATTATTATTATTATTATTATTATTATTATTATTATTATATTATATTATATTATATTATATTATATTATATTATATTATATTATATTATATTATATTATATTATATTATATTATATTATATTATTATTATGGATACTTACAGAAGTATCCATAACTAATGACGAAGCGACTGCTTTCCAAATTCCAGGCTTCCAACAACATAGATCATGCCGCCAAACAAGAAGAGGGGGGGTGGAATACTAATATTTATGAAACAAAAATTAATAGCAAAAGAAATGGCCTATCAGTTTGAGCATGCTGAAACCCTCTGCCTCGAAATCATTAATACCACCAATAGACAGCATCCCAAAATACTAAATGCTATTTACAGGCCACCAAACCTAAACATGATAAAATTCTTACACGAACTCAATTGCTGGCTTTCAAGCCAAGAAATATGCTCAACCGAACACCTAATGATAATTGGCGACATAAACATAAATATTGCAAATGAAAACCAGAACAACACTGTACAATACCTAGACACACTATCCATGTACAATCTAATACCAACAATAACATCATGTACTAGAGAAGAAATATTCGGAAATATTATCACTGCCTCCTGTCTAGACCATATAAACGTCCGAGCATCACCAAATAGTTACACTGCATCAGTCATAAAGTGCAAAGTAGCAGACCATTACTTCACCGCTCTAAACCTGCACACCAAGACAATACCCATGCAATGTCCCACAGAAGAAAAACGACAGAAAACAATAATAGACGAAGAAATAGTCAACCACGAAATAAGAAAAACAGACTGGGAACACCTGGCATCAGATTCAGCAGATATCCTATACAACAACATTAAACTCACACTGAGGAAATATATAAGAAAGCTACAAAGAAAGTCCGAATTCGTTTAAAAACAACACAAAATCCTTGGATAACACAAAACTTAATCCTAGAAATACACAGAAAGGACGCTTTATGGAAAGAATTAAAGCGATATCCAAATAACACAACTTTAAAAACTGAATATAAGATAATAAGGAATCGCCTTACAACACAAATCAGAAATGCAAAAAGAAGCTACTACAGAGACAAACTAACCTCCGCACAAAACAACATGAAACAAACCTGGCATCTGATTAATGAGATGCTAGATTCTGTTCCCAACACCACTGCCCCCGAAACCATAAAACACAGCTTCATGAAAGACGCAAAACCTATCCAACAACTAGCAAATGACTTTAACCAATACTTTGCAGACTCCATCCAAGAACTTCACAGAAAAATTTCTCCAATCACAAAACGAGACCCTCCACTTGGACCGCGATCAAAACAGACATTATGGTTCCCAACCATAAAAGAAGCAGAACTTCTCTCAGCAATACATGAAATCAAACCAAACAAAGGCCCAGGAATAGATGGTATCAGACCTAAAGATATAAAGCAACATGCAACTAGTTTAAGCCCTATCCTACTAAAACTAATAAATAAAATATTTAAAACAGGACAGATACCAAGTATGCTAAAGACCGCCATAATTACACCTATATACAAACAAGGAAAAAGAAATTTAATCAGCAATTACAGACCCATAGCAACATTACCAATTATCAATCAAATTATGGAGCGGATCATACTGAAGAAACTCACAGCATACACTGAGATCTTTAATATTATCCCCAAAACACAATATGGTTTTCAGAAAAATAAGGGAACAACATCTCTCTTGGAAGACTTTACAGACGTAATTAATATCGCCTTAGACAAAAACAAAATAGCCATGGTAGTCTTTATAGATCTAACCAAAGCATTCTAAGCTACACTTACCAAAGATACACTTACACATCAAACCTTGTTAGAAAAGCTGAGGCATGTTGGAATAGACGGGCCTCTTCACAGGTGGTTTACAAACTACCTCCAAAATAGAAAGCATATCACACGTATCGGATCAAACCGAAGCAGAGAGCTACCAGTAACCTGTGGAGTGCCACAGGGAGCTGTACTCTCCCCAACTCTATTCAACACTTACACGCACGATATTAATCAGTTACCACTCAAAGGTAAGATAGTCCAGTACGCAGACGATACAGCAATAATATCCATCCATAATAACGCAAGCATAGCCCAAACAAATATGCAACATGATATAAATCTGATCATAAACTGGCTCACGAAAAACTCCATACACCTAAACTCAGAAAAGACAAAATTAATGATATTCAGAAATCCACTGACTCGACCAGTTGATAACAAATATATAACCATCCAACATCCATTTTCCAACATAAAAAACACACAGAACAGAAAAACCACTACAATCACTCAGGTTGAAACGATACGATACCTTGGAATTTACCTCGATGCAGATATGAACTGGAATAGCCATATAAAACATCTACACAACAAACTCCGAACAATAAGTGGCAAACTCTACAGATTAAAAGACATGGTTCCCACACGCCTAAAAACACTAATATACAAAGCACTATGCCAAAATATACTAAGGTACGCTATAACAACGTATGCTTTCTGTGCACCCTACAAATTAAATAGATTAATGTCGCTACAGTACAAAATGACAAAACTCATCTTTTGGGAACAAAGAGAAAATCACGACCTTATAAACATTGCAATGGCAGAACACAAAATACTGACAGCAAAACATTTATGTCACTATGCAGCCTTGCTAAAACATTATTTCGATGCCAACTACAGGACAGTTAGAAATACATACCTTATAACAAGACCTCAGACTACTAATTATATCACATATAAATACAATAATCACTACGGAAAGGCCACGCGAAACTTCTACATCCCAGACATGACAAACAAATTACCTTTTGAATACAGAAACCTTACAAACTACAATAGCCTGAAAAGAGCTCTAAGGATATACTATGAACAAGAAACACGCACCCAAAATACCATACAAACTTAATGAAACGCAATATATTCGCTCAGGCTTCCAGTTCAGCGACGCATCAGTAAATTCCAATTTATTGTGTGTGTGTGTGTGGGAGGGGTGCGCGTGTGTGTGTGCGTGCGTGCGTGAGTGTGTGAGTGCGCGCGCGCACTCACACACTCAATCATGGATTCCGTAGCATCGTAACACAGCAAAAAAAAAAAAAACAATAGATAATAACCAACAGGTGTCATCCTCAGATAAGCTTACATTTAAGCTTCGAGGATGAAAGGAAAAAAAAAATAGTTCTCATCCAAGATGTATCATATGTAACCAAATGCATGTAATGTACGTATCACAAGAAAACCAATGTATGTATTACATATAAACCAATGTACGTAATGTAAATATCACATGTAAACAAATGTAAGTAATGTATCATATGTAAACAAATGTAAGTAATGTATCATATGTAAACAAATGAATGTAATGTATATAATATTGTAACAAATGTATGTAATGTATATAATAACTGTAACAAATGTATGCAATGTAAAAAAAAATTATTTTAAAAGTAAATAATTTATTATTTTAAATAATAAATAATTGTGAAAATAAGGACACATAATATTCAGATTGCATATGTGTAAATACTGTGGTATAATCTCACCTTTTCAAATTTGAAAAAAAAAAAAAAATAGTAAACCACAACATGTAATATTATACAACTTATGTAACTCTGAACAATATAATTGTAAATTATTATTATGACTGTTATATAAAAAAAAACTGTTATCATCATTACTATTTAAATCTCATTATATGTAGCACAAAGTGCTGAACCTTGTAAAATAATATACTGAATAGATGATCCTTGTACATATGTAATTATGTATGTACATTGTACATTGTACATATGTACATATTTGAAAGAACAATAAAAAAATTATTATTATTAAAAAAAATTATTATTATTATTATTATTATTCGTGACACCTCCAAGGAGTCCGAAGACTCATTGCGGGAGGACACCTACAACTGTCTCAACCACTACACCGAACCTCTACTACGAATCATCTCAATCAACGCCATCTACCGCCCACCTCCACCACAACTGGAATTCTATCTGTAAATTATGTGTGTTCTGAAGAGCCGATTTGTCTATATGCGGGATGAAAAACCCGAGTTTCCGGGAGAAAAAACCCTGCTACCTCCGTATGAGATCGGCTAACTCACCTTCGATTGAAATCGTCCAGATAAAGATTCCTCCCGTCGCGGAGAGAATCGAACTTAGGCCAATCGAAGGGCGCAATGTACCGTTATTCTTCCAATTGCTAAAATAATATTTTTTTCCTTGGAACGCTGTTTTTCAAGCTGACTTCTCACAAAAAACAATCGTACAACTGATATTTCAAACAAGAATGGGAGTGTTGGGGTTTAGGAATAGGAGATGTCAGCAATTGTTGGCTGCTTTCAGTTGCTTCTCAGCCTTTCATATTATCGATTGAATTTGGCTCCAATTTGACGTTGACTGCTATGGGTCGCGATTGGCTTTCTTTACTAAATCGTTACAGCTCAAAGGCGTTAATGAATTCATTAATTTATATTTTTTTAACTTTGAAAATGTAACTATAAAACTCATATACCAATAATATAACACGTTATGACTAGATATACGAGACGGCGATAAGTGTCTGCAGGATTCACTCGTGTAAATTTGTTAATTTTTATCTGTTTTATTATTTTGTTTTTCATTAGAAAATTTGAGTTTTATAGTATATTAAAGTAGATTTTTTGTGTTTTTAGAGTATTTAGTGTCTTTATAACAAACTTTTATTGTAATATTTTAATATTAAAACCACGATACCGGCCAAAACGTCTATAGACGTCAAGTTTATCATGGATGCGAAGTGCATATTAAAATTGTAATACCATTGAAATATATGATGGATACGAAGCGTATGAGGATGCGTATTTGATCCATAATGGCCGGTGAGGTGATTAAATATAGGTGTAAAATGGCACCAAAAATGCAGAATAAATGAAAGGCAAAAAGAACAGCGAAGTAGTGAACAAGAAGGTATTCTCCAGAGAAGATATCAAAGAAGATATTGAAAATAATTTAACCTCCGAAATCGCTAGGCTAAAGTAGATAATTAGACAGACGAAGAGAAAACTATAGAAAGTCGAGCGGCGTTTAGAGGAACACAAGGAGAATAAAAAAAGTTCAGCAGCAAAATGGAAAAGAAAGCATGGAATTACGTAAGTTAGTGCGTAATGACAAAAATTTGGTAAGTAAAGTTGATTATAGGTAGGGTGACCTATCGTAAAACATGACATTGATGAGCGGATTATGACGTCAAGTTTTTCCGTTGCAAAAAGTTAAAATATAACGCAAGCAATTTCAAAACAGAAACGAAAAGTAAACGAGATGGCAATTATAGTAGGCGATAACGACTTAACTAGTGATAAGTTCAGTATGAGAGAGGACATGAAAGAGTTGTTGAAAGTGGCAAGAGTAAAGAGTGAGAAAGTGAAAAAGTCAGTATTTTGCATTGATATGATAAAAATGAATTAAGAAGAATGGCTATGATGGTAAACGATTCGATGCGTAAGCTGTGTAGAAGGAATTGAGGTGAGTTTTAGGATGTGTGGAGTGAGTTTGAGGAAAGATTGTATTTGTATAAGAGAGACACCTACATTTGAATGTTTTTGGCATCAGGAGTCTTGAAAAATTATTAATTGATATAAGACCTAACACAGAGAGTCAGGGAAACTAATTCTGATGGAAGGAATAGTAGGAAACTGTGGTAAGAGCGACAATGTTGGTAACTGTGTTAATGAAAACGGTTATTATTATGGAAATAATTATGAATAGAACGATTCTGTGTTCGTCCGATTCGGAACTATTAAGCATGTGTAACAATGTCTGCATAAGTAAGGAACTAGATAAGAACAGAGATCTGTAATTTGTCGAAATCTGTCATGCAGATCACAGATAAGTGTATGCAAAAGAGCACGCAGGTAATTTATTATAACTGTACACGAATGCTAGGACTATCAGAAACAAAGAAGTAGAGTTTGGTGAATTGGTCAAAATACTGGGACATCATGTTGTAGGTATTTGTGAGACTTCGATATAAAAAGCAGACGTACTAACTGACATCAAGTGCAAAGAGTACAGTGTTTTTAGGAAGGAGAGGAGAGCATATGCTGCTAATGATATCAAATGTCTTGAATCTGGTCAGAGTTTAGACCTATGACTGTAATACTAGTAACAATTTTTCATGTGGTAGTGAGTTTGAAGCCATTTCGTGTGAGGTGGAGTCTAACAAGATTAAATACACAGTGGGGGTGTTGTTAAAGACCTAGTGGATCAGTTGCTGGTGACGAAGAAATACATAACGAAATAAATACGATGGGTGCGTAAAGAGTTATCATAATGGGGGACTTCATTATCCAAACATTTATTGAGTAGCTATGAAATCGAATTAGAAGAATGAATACGAATTTATTGAGCTGCTGCCAGACAACTTCCTCAAGCAGTATGCGACAGAAGGAACTCGTGATAAAAGAGTGTTAAATCTGATTATAGTGTCAGAAGGAGGGGTGGTTCCAGTTAAAAATGGACCTATTTGGCCTATGGTTGGTGACAGCGATCATGCAGTACTCACTTGGGAAGTGGCCAAGTTAATGAATATTCCATTCAGAAAAGGTTGCATGTTGAACTACAAAGCAGGAAATTATGACCACCTGAGTTCTGTGCTTTGGTTTCAATTATTGGATGGGAAAGATATCGACATTGCATGGGAAGTGTTTAAAATAGTTAAACGATGCGATATCAAAATATGTCCCTAGAGTTCGAAGAATAAATAGAGTAGGATTGAAATTGATGTGTAATCTTATTAAGCAAGAGATTAGTAAGAAAATTATGATATGGAAGGAATTTTGTGTGCATAAGGATGATCACAGTTATGATCTTTATATGCAGTAGGCCAGAAAAGACCCAGGTGTTGTCTAGAAACTAAGTCCAAGTATGAAAAGAAACTGTCTCTGCAAGCTAAAGACAACTCGCAAGTGTTTTATCAATATGCAAGTAAAAGAAAAATGAATATGAAAAATATATTTACTGAATGTAAAATGTATGTTAGGTGACTGATGCAGAAGTGATTGTTGAACAAATGAGCAGTCATTTTGCTAAAAGGTATCAACCTGGTATATGCAAGATTAAACTCAGTATCCTTTCACCACATGAGGAAACTCATGTAGATGAAGAGGAAGTTCTAGGGCTGTTGCACAAATTGAATAACAATTTTGCAATAGGAACTGATGAGATATCAGCATGGATGCTAAAAGCGTGTGCAGCTGAACTGGCTATTCCCTAGACCAGGCTACATAATTTGAGTCTCAGAACAGAGAAGACCCTACATGAGCGTTGCAAGGATCTATGGTAATGCCATTGCACAAGGCCTGTGCAAGGATCGATGTATCCGACTATTGACCAATTAGCATCTCAGGAGTGGCAGTGGTGAAGATTTTGGAAAGGTTGGTCAGAGCTCGCATTCAGAAATGGGTTGAAAGAGAATCTCTACTTTGCAACGAACATCATAGGTTTACTAAGGGTAGGTTATATTTTAGCAACTTGTTCACTTCTATAATAACGTTGCCACCGAGTTAGACAAGAGGAATGGATACACCATGATACTTTTGGATTTTGCTAAGGCTTTTGACAGAATACAGCATGATAGACTGTTGCATAAATTGGAGAAAATATGGGTTTGGATTAGAATATTATGGATAAGAGGATGGCTGACGGACAGATATCAAAATGTGGTATTTAAATCTGGCGAGTCTACCAGATTTAAAGTAACCAGTGGTGTGCCTCTAGGATCAGTCCTTGGTCCATTGTTATTCACTCTGTACACTAATGATCATGGGAAGAATTTGGCATGTGATATACACAGCCTATTTGCTGATGATGCAAAGATAGGTAGGGTAACCAGTGGTGGTGCTGATAGGCAGTATTTGCGGAATGATTTGAATATGCTTGAACTGTGGGAACGTGAAAATGGCTGTCATTTCCGTTTTAATAAATGTAAAGTCATTCAGTTTGGTGTGATGAAATATTGAATGTTGTATTATATTATTGGGATTATGCTAGAAGAAACTGATGAGGCCACGGATCATGAAGTTTTAGTAGACAGAAAGTTCAAGGGCCATATATCAAAAATTGTAAATACAAATCAGAGAATAATGGAAATTCTGAAACGAATCTTGACATGTAACGATAAGGAAGTCATTTTGTCTTTTTACAAGATCTTATCTTTGACTATAGCATGCAGGTCTGATCTCCTGATTAGTCTCATAGGGTAGTGCGTGATTGGAATGGATTAGCGTTGGAGGTTGTGTGTGAAAGTAACGTGAATGAATTCAAGAACAGATATGACAGCTGGTACTAATAGTATAATCTCCCTCGATTTGTTCCGGACTCCCTGGAGCTCTCTAATAATAATAATAATAATAATAATAATAATAATAATAATAATAATAATAATAATAATAATTTCTTCAACTTTCATCTCCGAGTTCGAGTCTTGTCGCCGACTGGAGGAACTTTTTCTAAGCGCCTTTCTTCCACCAGTTCCCGAGTAAGTCGATCTATGGCACGGGCAAACGGGGTATTTTTTATCCCTGAAACTCGGGTTTTTCATCCCGTAAACTCAAGAAAATCGACCATAAAACCCACATTATTTCAGACAGTAACATATCCTGTTAGGGTTAGGTGCCAAGAGATGGCAGCACTTGTTTGCCGGTCTCTTCGTCGGCGGTTGAGTATAATTAGTGATAGACATGGACCAACTATCTCTGATTGGCTCCCAGTGGAGACGTATAGTGTTTAAAGGCCTCGCCTACTTCCTATACTGGAATAAAAAGGTTTTAACTTATTATTATTTCAAACAAGGATGATTCTGGATGCCCCTTGGTTTATTAGTAACTCCCAGATCCATTGAGAAGTCAGCATCCCTTACATCTCCTCCTTTCTCCTAGATCTAGCTGAGAAGTTCTTTACCAAGACAAGTAACCACACAAACCCGCTGGTTAAGGATGCTTCGGAATATAATGAAGCAGAAAGCTACAAATATAAAAGGCCCAAGTCAATCTCATGTCCAGCTGAACACAGCTAATTTCACTGCCTTCACTGGGCGAGCTTATAGCTCATAAACACTTCATTTGAAGTTCTTCTTTTACAGACAAAGGGGAATATGAAAAGCATTTTTGCTTCACCCAACTCGCACGAAACGTTATTCGTTATTATTATTTCAACTTTCATGTAACATGCAAGCAGATGATACATTCAAATGCATGGTGAAAAGCAGAGATTGGGAATCCTGCCGGTTTGCAAAAGTTATGAGGGCAGCATACTTCCTTTAGGAATGAAGCGGTGTTAGAAGATTCATTTTTTAAAAAAATTTTGGGTTACATTGGTTTTTACGCATTTAATATGAATTTAAGCGTCAACTTAAATTCACATTAAATGCGCACGCACACACACGCGCTGGAAATAAAAAAAAAAAAAACTATATAAAACTGAAATGTTCTGGTTTTATAAGTAACAGAAATCTGCTACCGCTTTTTATTTCTCAAAGAGAGTAGGAGAGGCCATTCAGTCTTACCTACCTTTCTGAAGAATGACCTGCAGATTGTGAGAAGCAATTTTCACAAAATCGCAACCCTGGATTTCTCAACACCATAGCAAATTTATGGATTAGTCTTATTCTTTTCTGAAATAGTCTAATTAAGTTTACTTAGACTTATAATATTTTAACTCTATTTAAGAAACTCAGTATTATTATGCATTAACAGCGATTTATGGAAACACAAAATTGAAAATGTAATTTGACTATTCATCTCTTTTATTGTACAAGGAGGACTGACCTCTTGTGCTAGGAAATAGAAGCGTTTCTTTTTATTATTGTTATTATAGCAACGTTAAGATATTTAAGTTGTTACTAAATGTTTACTTGTTAATAAAATTTGAGGAAAAAAAAAAGGATTCTCTCGTGTTCTACTGTGACATGTCAGAAACTGCCAAACATCTATCTTATTTATCCTTACGTTCAACTATTTAATAGAAAACCGGTCTAGGAGATCTTAGCACTTAAAGTGATTTAGCTAAGCCATCTGATAGGTAATTGCAATGACCAATCATAGCGAACAGCGGCGATCTTGCACTTTTTTGGGAAAATGTAAACTGAGAGGGTGTTGGAAAAGGGGAATGAATGTTGTACTTTTCGTAGTACTTTAAGACGCTAGTTCTAAAAACAAAAGACTGGTGGTTGTTTTTAAAAGAGTAGTAAAGAAACATACTCTTATGTAATTTTATCATTCAAATAAATTGAAACGAGAGCCGTGGATAATGCAAAAAAAAAAAACCCTGATGGTGTTTTTGATATCGTTTTCACTTAATTTTATTTATTTGGACATTTCGGCGTAGTGTTCTCGGACCATTAAAATAGGTAGGGTTCTTTGAAGATATATAGTCCGATCAGCAAAATTGGCAGCAATGATGTTAGGGTATGGCAAATATCCCATAGTAACGTATTCTTATTGATATTCATAATATATTATAGCGTTTGTTTAAATTTTTTGTACACCAAAAGCAAAGCGTTTTGTTTTCAGAATTTTAGACCGACATGTTGATGTCGTCACTTAAGTTCGAAATGAACTTATTTCTCAGTAATCCGTGTATTTATTTATTTTTGATAAGGTATTCGGGAATTCTTAACAATACATAAAATAGTAGTGACCTATACAATTATCTTAAATTCACAAAAAAACTGTAAGATCAGTTACTAATTTGAAGCTTTACGTATTGATTGCAGAATTGTTATTGTTACTCTTTTATAATGCAGTGAAAGTTTGGACTTCTGGAATGTAGTAAATTTGGTAATGAGTGAGCACCTTAAATTAGTTATTTCAAATTCTCTGCACATATGTTGAGCTTTACTCATCAAAAGTTATAATATTCGATGGTTTTGAGTTAACGGAACTAAAAATGAATTGAGAGTGCATGTCATTGATAATTAAAGGGCATGCGAATAGTTTCTCATTTCCATATATGTAGTTAATAAACAGCATTGCCTTATTCAGTTATTAATAAAATAAGAGGATCGATATTCCGGTAATCCCTGAAATATTGAATACAATCGAATGATTTTGTGTATACACTGCTGAACCCATGTAAACTGCTCCTAAGAAATTGATCTTCCATAAATTGCATCAATGAAGCTGTTTTCCTAATTGATGCCTCACTCACTCCTTACTGTTACAAATTATGATCTCTGAACCGTAAGTTTCACAGAGCTAAAAATATAATTTTAATAGCCAGCAAAGGTTGGCCGATTGGTACAGCCTCTGCTACTAATGGCTCACGCAAAAAGTTAAACAAGTTTGAGCGCGGTTAGTGGTTGGAAGGAGTTCAATCGTTCGATGCTGTTGGCACTTATCTTCCTTGATGAGGCTTTGGACTCCCTGGAGGTGCCATATAACAATATCTCTGGCAGAACCATTTGTAGGCAAAACTTTTAGTCCTTTTTTTTTTTTATATTGATGTATTTGCCATCCATGTAAATGTTGCCCACATGCTTTGCTAAGAGTCAGCTCTAATCATAGTTCTGAAAAACAAAATATTATTTAATGATAAAAGGACTAAAAATATATTGTGTATATTGATGGATATAGTGAATTTGCTGTTGGGTTAGCAAGAGCAATAAGAAATGACTTCAGCATATTGTCACTTTAGGATGAATTATTAACAGGGTGGTCAGAGGGGAATGTACTGGAATTATTACAGGCTTGTGCTTTGGGAAATTTAGGAGGCTAGAGATCTAGGTAAGATAGTGAATGGAGTTGAAAGTTTGGGAGCCATATTGCAAAAGTGGTAAAAAAAAATGCCATGGATGCCTTATGTTGAGAAAGACTGTCAAGTAGGAATAAGGAATTGCTCCTCTTTATAAGTTTATGATTAGACCACATTTGAATTTTATGCACTCCTGGGTCTAGGCTTCTGAGAGATGTAGGAGCAAGAGATAAAATGTAGAGGGATAACTAAGATATCAAGACTGTAGAATATTTTATTATTATTATTATTATGTGACATCTCCAGGGAGTCCAAAGACTCATCAAGGGAGAGTGTGCAAACAGCAATGAACGATTGATCCCCTTCCAACTACTAACCATGCTCAAACTTAACTTTTTGCATGAGCCATTAGTAGCAGAGGCTCTACCAATCGACCAACGTATTGCAGAGTTTGATAAATAGATGGAAGAGAGATGTAATAGAAACATAAGGTATGAAGGAATTTTTTAGGATGTGATCCTTGTAATCTGAGTGTGTATATAGTTAACAAGAGAGTAAAGAACATATTGTTCTAATGCTGAGTGCACTGATGGCCAGGGCCATCGATTTAAGGTAAGGTGAACCAGGCAGCCGTCCGGGCCCCGCTCTTTAGGGTCCCCATTCTCTTATTGTGAACTAAAATGAAATTATTAAAAAATGAATTAAGAAACAGCATGGCATAGTCACGATTAAACTACCTAAGTTTAATGAGCATTGAACATGAGATTTTAAAAATTTTAACTTTGATGACCGAAGCATGATTTTGCCACATCAAAATGTAGAAAAGTCACTTTATAATGTTAATCTTGCTATGGGGAAGCTTGTGGGTGGGAAGGATTGAATTGTTGGGTTATTTTTGTTTTGAATATCGCCTTCACATCCACAAATGGAATTACTTGGGACTTCAAAATTGATGAGTATCTTATTATTATTATTATTATTACTGAACATTAGGAAATGTGATAGGGGGCCTCACATTTCTCTTCCTAAGAAATTGATCTTCCATAGAAGATCAATTTCTTCTTGGGGCCCAAGAAGGTGTTGATTCGGCCCTGCTGATGGCGAATGACTTTAAACAGAATTATAACAGGTGTTGTATGAGACAATAGGTCTCCCACTGAGATGTGTGCTTTATGGAAGTACTAAGATAGTAAGCTTTAGCATTAGTTATTAATATTGTCATCATTATATGAGTATCTCCATGAAGTCAGGGGACCCACATTAACCTTAATATACACAATGCCTATCATACCTCTCCTTTAACTCTTTCACTATCAGGGTGTGCTCACAACCTTCTATCAATCCATTCCACTCATTTACCACTCTCCAATCAAAAAATGTAGTTCGCACACTCTTACTAACCACATTCTTACACAAAGGGTAACTCTATGTTCTTCCCCTATTCTGCATGTATTGAAACATTTTTTTTTTGTGTCAATCTTATAGAATCCTTTTAGTAATGTACAAATTTCTATTATGTCCCCTCTACTCTACCAGTTAAATAAACTTTGCAACCCATATGCTTTCGATCTGTCCTCACAGGAAGCATTCCGTAGGCCTATCACCAACTTGATCACTTGTCTCTGGATCCTCTCGACCACATCCTGATCACCAAGAAACCCAGATGACAAAATCTCTGCAAAGTAGTCAAGATGTGGCTAAATCAATCTTATAAATAGGGATTATAACCTCTCTATCTTGTGTGTTTTATCAAGAATCAAGTAATCTGTTGAGCTGTTTTGATAACTTTTACAAATATGCCCTCCGAACTTCAACTCTTTTCACCATTATCCTCAAATCTCTAGCTTCATCAATTTCCTGCAATCCATTGCCATGAAAAGATTACATATAATCTTCTCAACCATTATCCTTTGCCTGCAATACCAATTTATTTAAATCATCATCATGTAGGATATCTACATCTTTATCAAATAATGCCCTCCCAGTTTTGTATCATCAGCAAACAACTTAATAACCCCCCTCCCCTTAAATCATTCTCTATATTATTAATGTACAAATTAAAGAGTAGTGGCTTTAGCAGTGCTTTGAAGCACTCTGCCCATTGTCCTCATTCTCCTTGATTCCATTTCACCGTGTACTACTCTCTGGTATCTGTCAGCTCCCTCTCCCCATCCATGTCCATTTGCTCCAACTTATGTAATAGTTTTCCATGTTGTATTCTATTAAAAAATCCAGTAGCATCATGATGTAGCCACTTCCCGTATCTAATTCATTATAACTGTTATTATATGTGAGTAAATTAGTAAGTCCTTCCTTACAAAACTGTGCTGCCTGCCATTGAGTATCATATTTCTGTCCACTGATTTTCCTGGATTTTACCTTCAACCATCTTTTTTACTACTTTAATCACCAGTTTTGGAGCCACCTTTGTGTAATGGAACTCTATCTTACTTTTTCCACTCCCTTAGCACTTAGCACAACTGGAAGAACGACAGTATGTTGTGCCCTTTGAAAGGCCTAAGTTCGATTCTTGTTGTGACGGGAAGAATCTTTATGTGGATTTTTTTCAATTGAAGGTGAGTTAGCTGATCTCATACAGAGGTAGCAGAGTTTTTTTTCATCCTGTGTACAGACAAATCAGCCTTCAGAACACATGCAATTAACAGACAAAAAATACTAGTGGTGGTGGAAGTAGTGGCATTGGTGTAGATGATAATGGTAGTAGCAGTTCAGTGTAGTTGGTGGAGACAGAGTTGTAGAGTAGGTGGCCTCCCTCGATGAGTCTTTGGACTTCTTGGAGGCGTCACAAAATAATAATAATAATTTCACTAATTCCCATTTTTAAATGATTATTAATTTTATAATACAATAATATCATAATCAAATTCCTATTATTTACCCTCAGGGGGTTTACAAGATATTATGATGATACTACACAAAAAAATTAGATCACCACTAACTTCTTATTAAGAATTTTCCTCCAAATTAATCTAACTGTCAAGACTCCAATATTATCAAATCTTATTTTCTACCTTTTAACTAAGGCAAACAGATATATATATATATATATATATATATATATATATATATATATATATATATATATATATATATGTATTAATAATTTATATTCTTTATTTTAATATCTTTATTATGCCTTACTGATCTATTCATAAAGCATTTATCATCTGATACATACAGTACTGGAAGAATCAGGTTTATCATATACTCATCACCAGTGATACAGATTCAGTGATACAAATGCCCTGATAGGCAGGGCAATCAGGGATGCTGCTGATATCCAGCACTTACGAAATGATTTGAATAGACTGGAAATTTGGGCAAACAAAAATGGCTATTGATGACTAAAAATGGCTATTAGTAAGTGTAATGTTATGCACTTTGGTGTGATGAGATTTTCAGCAGCATATTATATTAGTGGGTTATGCTACACAAAACTGATGAGGCCATTTACATAATTTAATACCATTTATATAATTTTTGCCATAAGTAGTTATTATTATTATTCTGGGCAACTCCAAGGAGTCGACAGACTCATCGAGGGAGGCCCTAACATCATGTCAAGAACAACTATTCAACATTCACACAGTATCTATCATACCTCGCCTTGAACTCATTCATAGTCGTAGCACCCACAACAGACTCTGGCAGCTTATTCCACTCATTCACCACTCTCCAAGTAAAAAACCTAGCTCTGACACCCCTGCTAACCACATTCTTGCCCAGCTTCCATGTATGGCCACTATTCCTCCCACCACCAGTCCTATTCTCAAAAATATCTTCTGGATTAATCTTATAGAAACCCCTTCAGTAATTTGAATGTCTCAATCATATCATCCCTTTTCTGCCTATCGACCAATTTTTGCAACCCACAAATCGTCAACCTGTTCTCATAAGATTCATTCCACAGACCTGCTATCATCTTGGTCACTCGTCTCTGGATCCTCTCAACCTCCTCCCCATCAAAAAGAAACCCTGGCACCCATATCTGGGCACAGTAGTCTAGTTGGGGTCTTATCAAGGCTCAATACAGAGGAACAATAACTTGTTTGTCTCTGCTTGTTAAAGTATTTTTCAGAAGCCAAGTGATTTGATGAGCTGATTTAGCCACTTTTGCAATGTGCCCGCTAAACTTCAATTCTCTATCCGCCAACACTCCCAAATCCCTGGCCTCATCAATCTCCTGGAGTACGGTTCCACCAGTGTGATATACTACTACTATTCTTTTCACCCCAAAATGCATAACCTTACACTTTGCCACATTAAATTGACATCCATTTTCCCTAGCCCAGTCCTCCAAACTATCCAAATCATCCTGTAAAATTTTGACATCCTGTGCACTGACTATTGCTCTACCCAACTTTGCATCATCAGCAAACAAGTGAACAATTCTTCTCAGATCCTTTCCTATATCATTGATGAACAAATTGAAAAGTAGTGGTCCAAGAACAGAGCCCTGCAGCACACCACTAGTCACACGCCGTCTTTTGGACTCAACTCCTGAATAAACCACTCTCTGGTATCTCTCCATCAACCACCCTCCTATCCATCTCACCAACCCTATATCCATCCCCATCTGCTCCAGTTTACTGATTAGAGTTCCATGTGGTATCCTGTCAAAGGCCTTGGCAAGATCCAGTAGAATCACTGTAAACCCATTACCCTTATCCAGTTCAGCCGTCACTGTGTTATAAAACGTGAGCAAGTTACTGACGCATGATCTACCCTTCACAAAACCATGTTGTCCCCAATACAATATCCCATTTTCATCTATCCAATCCTGTATTCTTTTCTTTTTCTCCAAGACCTTGACAATGATTCCTGATATGCTAATCGGTCGGTAATTTACAACAGCAGTCTTGGAACCTCCTTTATGCAGTTTAACTATTTTCCCCTCTTTCCACCCCCTCGGCACTAACCCAGACCCAAGACTCAAATTAAACAAAATGGTCAAGGGTACTGACAATTCTTTAGCCGCTTCACGTACGACACGAGCTGGTATACCATCCAATCCCACAGATGTATTGACATGGAGGCTATGCAATAGACTACTCACCTCCACTTCATTCACCATAATTTCCGTATAATCTATTGGTTCATTCATTTCTGCAATGTCACCACCTGGATGATATATTCTTGCAAAGTGCTCACTCAGTAACTCAACTATATCAACTGATTCAGTTACCTCCCTACCATCGGCATTCTTTAAAATCATATTCTGCCATATACATTTTTTCTTTTACTTGCAACATATCGAAAAAACTGTTTAGGATTCTCTTTAGACTGCATGGCCAATGTTCTTTCGTAATCCTTTTTTGCTTTTCTTACCACACTCGTTACCCTTCTGGCCTGCGCTTTATACCGTTCATGTGCCTGCTGGTCACCTTTCTCCTTAAATTCCCTCCATAGTTGTTTCTTTTTTTTTTTTTGTAGGCTCAAGCTTAATGGTGTTATTCATCCATTTAAATCCTACTTGGTTTATTATTCGGACTCTAGGTATACAGTCAGCCATTGCTTCATGCAAACACTTCTTAACTGCCTCCCATGCACTATCAACTTCTAGCCCTTGCAGTTGTACATGCCATGGCACTGAACCAATCAAACTCCTAAGCTTGTCATACTTACCAGCCCGATAATTCCACATGTACCCTGTCTTAATTGTAAATTCCACACCTTTAGCCACCTCCCAAGTCAAGACCCTATGATCACTCTCACCAATTGGTGGCAATGTGGTCATATTTGTTACAGCCAAATCCTCAGATGTAATTACTAGGTCAAGCACTCTCTGACCCCTAGTATTTTCCATTACATGCTGTCGCAGATAGTTATCCCTTAATAACCGCATAAAATCCAATTCCTTCCTCCCATGTGTCCTCTCCTCACTCCAATCAATGCGACCATAGTTGAAATCTCCCATAATAATTACCCTCCTTCCACTCATTTCTTCTATTTGCTTGTGCATACTATCTCCACTATCTTTTCCATCACCTGGTCTATAGCAGCACCCAATTGTATATTTTGTTCTGCTAGCCACAATCTCACACCAAATGGACTCAAATGTGCTCTTTTCTCTATCCTGCAATTCAACTTCTATTCTCCTTGGCTGCAGCTCATCGACTATCATCAACAGTACTCCTCCCACAGTTTTATTCTCCCTGTCATTCCTGAACACACTATACCCATCACATTCATTCCCACTAGCTATATCATCTACAGTCAGCCATGTTTCACTAATGCCAATAACCTGTGGTCTGGAAGTGCCAACCATGGCCAAAAATTCTTCCTTCTTGTTCCTAATACTCCTAGCATTAGTGTACATGAATTTCAGACCCCCATTAGCCTCATCCCTACCTTGATGCCTTATACTAACTATCCCATTCTGATTTGTTGTCCTTATTTGCTCGGGCATATTATACTCATTTATACACTCAACTGCCTCCCTAAGGTCTGCATATCTACTCCCCCCTTTAATAAATCTAGTTTCCCTGATTCTGCACATCCACTTCATTCAACAACACTTTTTCAAGTCTCACCGAATCCATTCAAATGCAAGCCATCCATCTTATATAGATCCTTTCACCCATCGAACTCACTCCACACGTCCACAAATTCCACACCACTCGTCTTACATAACCCATGCATAAAGTCATTTGCAATTATGGCCCTCCTTTTAAACACTTCACTGTCATACCGCGGCAAAAGACTAATCATCCTAACTCTCTCACTCTTTTCTTTTGCTACCTCAAACAATTCATTCAGGTCCTCTATCATTTCCATTTTATCTCCTTTCAACTCATTTGTACCTGCCACAACAATCATTTCTTTCACCCTTTCCTTTTGCTCTCTAATAGACTCAGTTACGTCCTTGATGGTCGCACCAGGTTGGTACGATTTTGTCAAATCCTCTACTAACACACCTCGTACTAATGAATCTCCATACAGCACTCTCTCCTTCATTTTGTTTACGTTCACACTCATACTCTTATTTTTCGTATCATAGTTTTTGTTATTGGCTGGTACACTTAGTAGACTTTTGTTCATACGCTCTAGCTGCCGCTTTGCTTTTTGTATCGCTCCGCTCAACAATCCGATCTCACTCATTGCATCTATCTCATCTTTTTTTATTTTCTGTTAAACCATTAATTTACTTTTTACATTCACGCCCTCACAGTTCTCTGGTACAACCCCGCCATTTCTTGTCATATCACTATTTTCATCGTTCTGAGGTTTGACAAAAATATCACACTCACGACCTGAAATACACTTTAACTCCTCATTTTCCTTACATTTTCTACACACATTCACTCCTTTATTATCATCTAAGCATACTCCAACCGCACTCCGCAAGCGTACATTTTGCAGATAGTACACTGAATAATCTCCTTTATATTACAGTTATTGAATAAAGATGGCGAACCATTATTACTAGCCACCATTTTCCTTCTTACGGGAGCCATTCTCACTTTTATCGTATTTTATCACATTAATAATTGAAACACCAAAAACACACAAACAGACACACTAAGATACGCAAAGCAAACAAAACTACGTAATATTCAAGTAAATTTGTCAATGATAACTTAAAATAACACTTATCTTATCAGGAGCTCTCAACAAACACTACCCTCATTACCATCATAATTACCATCATTACTTTCCTTATCTTGCTGCAGTACATGTGGGTTTAGTTTTGAAACTGATTTTGAAAAATGCTTATGATCTAGTGTTAATTGTTAATTCTCTTTGTTTATTGTGTATATATGTTTTTTTTTTTTTTATTGTTATTAAACTGATATTCCAGTTTTTATTTGGTGATTGCTATTTTCCTGCGAAGAATATTTGCTGATGATGTGAAGATAGGCAGGGCAATGATGCTGCTGATATCCAGCACTTACAAAATGATTTGAATAGACTGGAAATTTGGGCAAACAAAAATGGCTATTGATGCTAGTAAGTGTAATGTTATGCACTTTGGTGTGATGAGATTTCCAGCAGCATATTATATTAGTGGGTTATGCTACAAGAAACTGATGAGGCTAGGAATCTTGGCATAATAATGGATAGGAATTTGAAATTCAAAGGTCACATAGCATAAGTTGCAAATACAATTCAGAGGATAATTACCGAAAGCAACATGCCATTAAGTCAGGCAATAATCATAGAAAAGGCCAGATGTATTTTTAGTGATATTTAAAAACAAAGAGAGGATACGAGCGAAAACTTTGCAGCTAGCAGAGATTGGTTCGATAGATTTTGAAAAAGAAGCAACTTCCGACAATTGCTTAATGAGAGAAAAAGAAAACAACAAATGACACTAGATAACTTCATCACTAAAAAATCAAGAATTTCAGAAGTGCCAGAATCTTTAACAGCACAAAAATAAACTTTGTATTTCTGTGTACGATGTATATGCGTGTTATGTATATTTTGCAAGTTAATATAAAAATAACATAAAATTAAAGTAAAACTTGTTTATTCTTGGTCGCCTGTTTCCCTATCCCTGCTTACTATGCGTTAAAATGATCCCTTTAACACTGTTTCATATAGCGCTTTGTCTTCTAGGAATGCATCCTGAGCATTAATCGAGGTATTACTGTGTGTGTGTGTGTGTGTGTGTGTATCCCAGAAACAACCCCCCCCCCACCACCACCAGTGCCATTGTGAAACTCGATATGACACTTGGGTGCCTTCCATCAAATATATTATGTAATTTATTTACAGTTCAAGTAATGAAAGAAGGTAAATGTTCATTATTGGTGACTTTGCTGTAAGGGAGGTGAAATTATTGATTCCTATCAGTACATTATATCACTGAAAGAAAGGGATTCCATTTGCACCCAGGGCCTTATTGCTATTAAGCTGCTTTTGACCTCATGCCTAAGTGGAGTAGGTTCCAAGTCAAAATTTTCCTGGTGAGAGGACTCCTCCAAATTTTCATTATCCTCTCTGTTGTACAGTTCCTCACAGTATTCTTTCCATCTGATTTTGATTTCCAGTTTTTCTGTTAGGATTACTCCATTCCTCTCTTTGATAACATTCAGTGTGGGCTTAAACTTGTGCTTTAGGTCACAAACTAACTGTTTGCAGATGATGTACAATTGGGGAGAGTAATGAGGAATCAAGCAGATGTGGCCTTACAGGAGGACTTGAATAGATTGTATCAGTGGGCAGTAGTATGGAACTGTCAGTTCAATGTTGCAAAGTGTAAAGTTCTAAAATTTGGTAGGCAAAAATAGGATGTAAATTATACACTTGTCTGGGAAATTTTGGAGGAAGTTAGAGATAAGAGACCTTGGAGTGGCAGACAAGGATTCCAGAGGTCACATTGCACAAGTTATGAAGGCATCACATCAGATTATGGCAATGTGCAGAGGACCTTAACTTGTAGAAATAAAGAGGTTCTGGTTCCATTGTATAAGGTCTTGATCGGCCTTGTATAGTTTATTGTACACAGATTTGGTCCCCTGGTTTACATCATGATATGAATATATTGGAAAGGGTCCTAAGGTGGTAACTGGTCTTTGGGATGTGGGATATGAGGACAGATTGAGGGAAGGCAGTTTGCAAAGCCTTATGAATAGGAGGTAGAAGAGAGGGGATATGATGGAAACATTTACGTTAGTAAAAGATTGTTACTGTGGAAGAAATTTTTTGTAGAATGGGAGAGGGGTAGAACAAGGAGACATGCTTGGAAGCTGTATAAGGAGGGTGTGAGCAAGGGCATAAGGAGTAGGTTCTTTGCGTGGAGAGTGGCTGGTGAGTGAAATGCATTGCCTCACAGTGTGAGGCAATTCAGATACATTGAATGAGTTTAAAGCACGGTTTGATGGGTTTTGTGTGTAACGGTGTTTGCCTCCTGTGATGAGTCTTTTGACTCCATGGAGGTCTGGTGTTAATAATAATTATTCAACTTCTGCTGCCTTCACATTACCGTTTTCTTCTGACAGTTTCTGTGCTTAATGCCTTCATTCCTCCATTTCACAGCTACCTTTTTCAGGCTTTTGACTTTTGGAGCACATCTGCACACTGATATTATTAAATATCTCTTGGTCAGTTCCCAAGCAACATTTACCTTCTTCCCTGTTAACTCCTCGTTCCATGCTATAGCTCTAAGCTATCTCCTATGTCATAATTGCCAGCCTTCTGGTTCCACATATATCCTTTTCTCACAGACATTATCATATTTGGGGGAAAATACAACAACACTGAAGGATGCCTTCAGTGAAATGATTAAGTCTAAGACTCTTGATCTTCATGTGTCTTCCTTCCCACTGCCTAATGTAGTTGTCTCTCATGAAATTTATTTTCCTTACACCTAAAAGTTATCTCTTCATTGCAGTCTATATTACCATAATTAAAATAATTTAGAATGATCACTAAACCCAAGTTGCTTTTACCTAGTCCAGCCATAAATATTGTTACAACTTGAACAGTGCATAAACCTTTAATCTCTCATTAAATCATTTACAGCTTTTAGCACACACAAACCACATGCATAACGTGCATGTGGTTTGTGTGTGTGTGTGTGTTTGTGGGCATAGCAGCACTCAATGTTCGAAATTGAGTGCTGCTATGCCCCTTTTGCCTTCATGCATGCCTGAAGTCTTGTGCATACTGCCATCGATATGTGGTGGTATGCACAACATCCAATGAAAATGCTGCTACTGCTCGCTCCAAATTCACCTTCAGGCTGGTAATGCTGGGGGTGTTATTTCTTGTAGGCTACTCTCTTAAGCTCTGACCACAATTTGAAGTCAAACGGATTCAGATCGGGACTTCCAGATGGTCAATCAAATGGTGATATGTAGTTGGGCACATTCACCTCCAACCACTGTTGTGTGATACCTGCCTTGTGTGCAGGGGCTGTGTCCTGTTGTGAGGTCCACTGCATACCATGAAACAAAGTGTTGTTCAGGGGCTGTACCACAGGTTCCAGCACAGTGTCTTGATACACTCTGATAGTGGTTTTGATTCCTTTCTCACAGAAATGCAACTTGGATACCCTTGATATGTTGTCCCCCCCCACACACACCAAACCATCACTGACATGAGGTGATGATCCCTCTGAATCCTGGATGCTATGGCATGTGCTGTGCGACCATCTGGGGAATATATACTCAATTTTTTTGGCAGTTAAACAACTCTTCGATTGGGAAAATCTTCTTATGTGTGAAAAGGATATCTCTGTATCTGTTGTTTGCATGCCACCAGAGAAGTACCTTTGGTTTTATCACCCTCTGCACATAAGTTGTGGTGTTATGAAGTGTCCAGTAGAACAATGATAGGCTTTCACCTCCCAGGTCATCAGTTAGTAAATGTGACCTCATTCTCTGAGAAACATTCATCTCTCACAACATCATTTTCTGTGTTCTCACAGGATTATGGCAGAGACATGCCTTCACTGCTCTCAGATCTGACCACTAATATCTCATATCTGACCACTAAAGAACAGGACACTGTTGTGTCCTGTTCTTTAGTGGTCAGATATGTCTTCTGTATCATTATAACAGTTAATAGTATGATACACTAACATCCTACTGATTCTGAGTGATTTTGGCATGTTGAAAATAACAGGTGGCTATGTTTCAATCTTGTAAAGTGCTATTACAGCTATCATGTTGGAGGCTTAATGGATTGTATACACTCAGAAATTATTAAAACAGAATTTAATACTTCCTATATTTCCTATAAGACATCTTCGGGGATTACAAAAAAAACTAATGTAACATATACACAAATTCCACACAATACTAAGCCCAACCACGTGGGTGACTCTAAAGTCCTATCTAGGTGAAGCGCCCTCTAAGGGCGGTTGTAGGTGGCCTGGAATGTAAGGTGGGATCTCTGATGATGTGTTTCCCAAATATTAGGAAGCTTAATGCAACCGTATTTATTAAGATTTGGCTGATTTCTGAGAGCTGCTGCTGATTCTAAAAATAGTCTCTCTTTTTTGAATTTGCTGTGGTGGAGCATGGTGTTTTTTTTTTCCATGAGATCCTGTGGGTTGTATCTAAGACATGGTCAGCCAGGCCTGACAGACCATAGTTGTGGTTGCAGATGTATGACTTATGTTCCTCCAGGCAGATAGTAGCTGATCTGCCTGTCTGTCCAAAGTACGCCAGTTTACAGGAACAGGGTACTTTATAAACTCCAGGCACTGAGAGAGGAGGGAGCTGATCTTTTGTATTTAATTTAATAATGCATATTATTGAGCGGGGTGGTGGTGGGAGAGTTTGTGAATGTATCTGCCTGTGTGCATAGGTTTTCTATATACAGTGAAGGAAAGTGTACCGTTAAAAAGGCGTGTAACTAAGGTGTGTAGGAAGGGTGACCTGGCTGACCATGTCTTGGATACAACCCACAGGATCTCATGGGAAAAAACCACCATGCTCCACCACAGCAAATTCAAAAAAGAGAGACCATTTTTAGAATCAGCAGCAGCAGCTCTCAGAAATCAACCAAATCTTAATAAATACAGTTGCATTAAGCTTCCTAAGATTTGAGAAACACTTATCATCAGAGATCCCACCTTACATTCCAGGCCACCTACAACCACCCTAGAGGACGCTCCACCTAGATAGGACCTTAAGAGTCACCCACGTGGTTGGGCTTAGTATTGTGTGGTATTTGTGTATATGTTACATTAGTTTTTTTGTAATCCCTGAAGATGTCTCAGTTTTTTTGTAATCCCTGAAGATGTCTCAGTGACTGAGACGAAATATAGGAAGTATTAAATTCTGTTTTAATCCTTTCTAAGTGTTGTATATAATCCATTAAGCCTCCTACATGATGTCCTCACAGCACTTAAGCCTCTACACACGGCTATTATAGCTACACGGCTCTCATAATCTCTCCACTGCATATTAACCTATACAGCTAGACAATTCTCTACTGAAAAACATGCAAATATTAGCTGCACACAGCACTGCTAACAGAACCGGGCTCACACAGTTCTGTGGGTGGCGTGGGGATGTGCGGATGTTATAACAGTACTTATAGTAAGACTGTGTAAATTTTATCATCACCCTCCACATTCCCTAGCCTATAGAAGCATTCTACTAAACATCTCTACCTGTCAGTCTCCACCTCATACCATACCGACTCAAAACCATTGCCATTATTTTATTTTCCTCCTGCATCAACTGCTATCATCAACCCTCCACCTCCCTTTGACCATTCTGTCCAGTGAAAACCATCATACCCTTCCATGTCTATTCCCAACAGGTTATCATTCTTATTCAACTGTGTCACTTATTCTAATAATTTTCAGGTGAATAAATGCAATCAGGAAAACCATTTCAACTCCCTTATTTCTGATGCTCCTGGCATTTGTAAATCAGGGCAGTTCACTTTTGGGTCTATAACTAGTCCTACCTATCTTCAGACCCAACTATCCTCCTTATATCCCAGGCTACCCCATTCTTATGCTACCATTCTCACACATGTTTACTACTACTTCCAATATCCGCTTTCCTTATACCATGTCTCCCTGTTTACCCTGACTCCCTCCCGTTTTTCCTGTCTACCTTAATTCTTGTTCCCTCATCCTTATATCTCACACTACTACTATTCCTATTTACAACCACTTTAGTCTCATTAGTTTCTCTCTCCTGATTTTTTGCTTCACCTCTTACTTCTTCCAGTGTCGTGCTGTGGGTTGGAGGCGCCCTTGTACAAAACATTTTCAGCGCCCCCATAAAATAAGTTTCTATGAAAAATTTTTCGCAAAAATTTTACTTTGTTAAAAGTACGAAACAGTTTATACTATATATAAAAATAAATTTCGTCGACTAGAGGAAATTTTTCTAAGCCTTTTTTCGACCGGTCCCGAGTTAGTCGATCTCTGGCACGGGCAAGTGGGTTTTTCATCCCGGAAGCTCAAGAAAATCGACTATAGAACCGTAATCGACCATAAAATTAACATATATTGTGTTAGGGTTAGGGAACACGAGATGGTGGCACTTGTTGAGCCGTCTCTCTTTACTGCATGTGGCTTAATTAGTGATAGCCTTGGGCCAGCTATCTCTGATTGGCTGGCAGTGGAGATTGAATTGTCCACTCAGTCTCCAAAAGTTAGATAGGGCTAAATGGCCTCGCCTACTCCCTATATGGGAATAAAAAGGCATTAGCTGATTTTTTAATATATATATATATATATATATATATATAAATAAACAAAAATTATTTTTATTTTATGTTATGTTATAGTTTCTTACCTTCCAAATTTGCAGAACATTATCACTGTTTCAGTCACAATCACACATCCACAAAGGGCAAAGCACAGCATAAGAATGAATTCACAGTCTGTATTAAACTAATAATTTCCACTAAAAATATAATAAACAATCGAGAATATTTATACAATTTTCGCTGAGTCGATGCTTACTCTATGAAATAAAATCTGTGGTAATATTGATAACATTTCACTTCAAACAAATTATAATAAAACTGGTGATGTATTAAGTTTAAAATATTGTTAGATTATTAAGAATTCATAATAATTTGACTGATTTGAAATTTCATTTTCATTGCATTAACTATAATTTGTAATTGTGTAATTTATATAGTAATTTATATTAAACCACTATGCCCAGCTAAATGTTAGCAGGTGAAGACAGAAGAGGAGATTGGCACCATCTGTCTTAATTTACTGCCCATTAGACATTCATGGTGAAGGATTTAACACAGCACACCATGCCGGCTTGGACGTCGCCCGGTTCAACAAAGTCTGCGTTGCCATTTGGTAGCAGCTCCAGGGGTGGCAATGCGAAGTTAGCAACTGGCGCTACCACTATCACTGACAAAAATAATGGAAAAACTGGATCCAGATTCAGACTCCGCAACCATTTAATGACCGGAACTTGGAATATTAGGACTCGACTATAATCTGGTCAACTCAAATTACTACAACATGAACTAAAAAGATATAAATGGACTGTTATGGGACTTTGTGAAATTTGATGGCCCAAAACAGGAGAGCTAACAACAGATGAAGGACATTTGCTTTTTTACTCTGGATGTGACTGCAGCAGAAAGGAAGGTGTTGGGTTTTTGATACACAAATCATCACGAAATTCTGTCATGGAATTCAACCCTATCAATAGCAGAATTGTTCTAGTCTGCCTGAGAGGAAAACCACTCAATATCACCATCATACAGGTCTATGCCCCAACCACAGATCACGAGGACTCCGAAGTAGAGGAGTTTTATGGTCAACTTAATGCAACAATCACCAGAGTGAATAGAAAAGACCTTTTGATTGTACAGGGCGATTGGAATGCCAAAATTGGAACAGACATCGGAAAGGATTATCTCCCATTTGTCGGATCATATGGCTATGGGGAGACAAACGAAAGAGGTTTTGAATTAATCAATTTTGCCTCACAAAATGAACTTACCATTACTAACACTCTATTTTCCCATAAACCTTCCAGAAGATGGACATGGACTTCCCCTGATGGTAAAATACACAACCAAATTGACTTTATCCTTGTAAGCACAAGATTTAAAAACTCCATCAACCTCACAAGAACCAGATCATTTCCTGGAGCCGACACTGGCAGCGACCACAATATGGTCATCGCAACTGTGAATATGAAAATGAGGGAAACATTACCTACAAAATCAACTCGTAAAAGATATAATATAGAAAAATTAAAAGATCCCCAAATAAATACACTATATAAATACAAATTAAAACAAATTTTTGACACAAGCTTCAAGAAACATAATAGTATCGAATCTAAAACCAAATGCTTCTCACAAAAGATAACTGAGACAGCTGAAGAAATCCTTGGACGAAAGGAAAATAAATAAACCATGGATAACCAACAATATTTTGGACCTATGCGACAAAAGAAGATATTTGAAATCTCATATTAATGGTGGTGATAATAGAGAACAGTATAAAAATATTACTAAGATTATTAAAAAAAGAAATCAAAGATGCTAGAAACTTATGGATAAAAGTGCTTTTCAAATTGTTAATAAGCTAACCAAACCTTTTACCGCAATTAATTGGAGCATAGAAGATGAAGATGGAACTCCTATCACGGTTAACCAGAAAATAATTGATAGATGGAAATGTTACGCAACCAAGCTTTTTCAAAAGGACCCTCAACTGACCGATGATATTTTGGATGGAATTTTGCCAGGAGGTTCGGAGGAAGGAGATTACCCGATATTAAAAGAAGAAGTTATTGCAGCAGTTAGCTACTCAAAAATTGGAAAATCACCGGGAAGTGATGGTGTCACGGTGGAACTGATACGCGAAGGAGGTGACATCATCATAGACACCTTGCTAAATTTATTCCAGGGCATATGGAACACAGAGACTTGGCCTTCTGATTGGTGGACTTCTGTCCTTGTACTTATCCCTAAAAAGGGAAACAACAATAAATGTAGCAACTATAGAACAATAAGCCTTATTAGTCATCCAAGCAAAATCCTGTTAAAAATACTATTGTCAAGAATCGAAAAGAAAATAGAAAGCTGACTATCAGATGAACAAGCAGGTTTCCGGAAGTCCAGAAGTACAATCGACCATATTTTTACAATACACATATTAGGCGAAAAATACATAGAACATAACAAAATAATCTGTCACAACTTCTTAGACCTTCAAAAAGCTTTTGACTCAATATGGCACGAGGCATTATGGAAAATTTTAGAACATTATGGTATTGACAACAAAATCATTAGGATTATTAAATCTCTTTATTCCTCATCTGATATGAGAATTGAAATTAAAAATTACAGCAGTGAACCGTTCTGGGCAGAATGGGGGGGTAAGACAGGGATGCATCTTATCCCCTCTTCTTTTTAAATTGTTTTCTGGAATATGTCATAGATGAAACTCTATCTTAATATGACACTGGAATAGTAGTTGGCAGACTAAGAATAAATAACTTGCGTTTCGCTGACGATATCGATCTTCTGGTAGAAAGTGAAGAAGAATTACAAGAGATGACCAGCCGTGTTTTCGGAACATTAAAAAAATATGGATTATACATAAACCTACAAAAAACAAAAACAATGATAACCTCAAAATCAGACATTGAATTCTTAAAGATACAAATTGGCAATAAGCAAATTGAGAATGTAAAGAAGTTCACTTATCTAGGAAGCACGTTGAGTCAAGATGGTCGTTCAAAAACCGACATTAAATACCGAATTGCTAAGGCAACCATGGCCCTACAGAAGTTAAAACCACTGTGGGGAGATAACAGAATAGCAATCACAACCAGACTAAGACTAATTGACACCTTGGAGAATTCTGTCCTTTTGTATGGTTGTGAGGCCTGGACTTTATTGAAGGAAGATGAGAGGAGACTCCTGTCTTTCAAAATGAAAACTTACAGAAGACTTTTGAGAATTCCCTATACCGCTCACGAAACCAATGAAAATGTCCAAAAACTGATTGACTCAATAGATGGGAGATAAAGGGAAAACATTTCATCAGAAGAAGACAGATGAAATGGTTCGGACATGTGGAGAGGGCTAATGGCATTCCAAAGCAAACCCTAGAAGGAATCGTTCCGGGATCAAGGGGCAGGGGCCGACCTCGATTAAAACAGACTGATAACATCAAAAAATGGACAAATTCCTCCCTTTCTCAACTGACATCAAGAGCAAGAGATGGAGATGACTGGAGGAGGCTAGCAAAGAGTATCACCTACCAGCCATGAATGACCCAACGGTTCATTTAGGACTATGGGAGAAGAAGAGGAATTTATATAGTACGATATATCAAAAATAAGAAAATTTATATATATCTTTTTTATTATTTCCCGTGGTGAAATGGCGCCACTCATCTTCAAGCGCCCTTGTGCGGGGAACAATCTGCACAACTGCACGGCATGGCCCTTACTTCTTCTGATCGCTTGTTCACATCACTTGTTGCACTTCTAGCAACAATCTCTTTTTATATTTGATATTGCCCTGGTTCTTTTTTTACAGATTTCACTTTTTCCTGTCTGCTAAATGTAAGCCTTGCCACAAGTACATGAAATTCTGTATATGCCAGTCTGTTTTTTCAGAAAGGCAGGAATTATCACAACCTTAAAGAACTTTGGTACGAGAATAATTAATGATGATGAAACAAAAAGGAAAGATGAACTTAATCTTCCATTCCACCAATTTATTCAAAGTTGCTATCCAAAACAAAGTTACACAATAAATTACTCTTCTGGAAACTAACTTATAGGATTACAAAAATAGTTTTTTTGCCACTTGCCCTTGTAGTTTAGTTTCAGTATGTAGGAGATGATTATGGGAAAACTCTATCACTAACATGAACACCATGGGATAATTGGCTATAAGGGAAGGAAAATGATAGGGCATGGAAATTGGCTAGAACATACCTGCTTGCAGATATGTTCTAGCAACTATAATAACTCCTCCAAAAAGTTATGGAGGAGTTATCAGATAGTTAATTTGTATGGATGAGAAACATGAGGTGTATAAGATGTGTGTCAGAAGAGTGACAAGCATGATTAAAAAAAAAGAAAGAAAAAATAAAATATGAGAAGAGATTATCTGATAAACCTAAAAAAATCATGGGAATTCTTCTGGTATGTTGTAACTAAACAAGAGGAAGAATAATTATGGAAAGGTTATACTGATGAGAATGGTAATGACAGCAATGGTAATGATTGTGGCAAAGGAAGTAGTATGTAGTATTATTCAATGGATACTTTGTCATTGTCCATGATTCTGTGCAACAACTGGAAGAAAAGCAAATGCTTTAAGGACTAGAAGTGAAAGAACCACATATCACAAAGTGTTGTTTGATACTAATAATGTGGAAATGGATGACGTATATAACTAGAGTTTGATAAATACCCTTGCCCATATCAAGTAGATTTTGCCAGCTAGTGAGTAGCTGCAGAGTGAACAAAATAGAATCTTTTTTATTTAATAAAAAATTAACTTTACAAAGAAAATGTTTTTTTTTCTTTTTTTTTTTCTTTTTTTTGAATTTAAGAAAACACAAAAGAATATGCTTAATATAAAGGGCCATTCTAGTAAAAAAAATTAATGTAACAAATTATATTTTTCAAAAAAACGAATGTTGCATTTTACTGTTCTTTTGATTTCTCTTTCCTGAAAAGTTCTCACACAAAGGAAATGTTCTTCTAACAGCGTACAGCACTACTAATCAATTTATGGAATTCCTGTTGACTTATTGGGTCATGTCATTTAGTAAAAATGGTAGGGGGAAATCTTGGCCAAGTGTACTTATTTTTTTTTGTGGGAGCAGGATTTTACATAATATTGAACCATGCATATAACAACATAGTTTTATGAAATATGTAAAAGAATTCACTGTGTTCTTGAATCTAATTGTTTAATAGTCTGTCAATATGGAGGATCCTTCAAAGAATAGAAAGAAGCAAAATAGGATCTCTGTATAAAAGTGGTACCAGGATAGATATTTCGAGTTGTGTACTGCCTGTATGGCTGTGATTGTGATTATTGAAAAGATTGGTTAGAAATAGAATAAGAGACAAGGTTGAGAGAGGATTCTCTGTGGTAGTTAACTTGGCTTGTAAAGGTTAGATCTTGCTTTGGCAATTTGCTTGCATTTTATTATAAAGTCATGAATGCATTGTATAAAGAAAAACTACATATGGTGATATTCTTGCATTTCACAAAGGCATTTAATAGATTAACACATGGCAAGTTAATGTAAAAGCTAGGGTAGGAGAAGATTGGGATGAATAGGACATAAGCTGTTTGATCAGTATCTGCAAATGAGTAGTTTCTGTTCATGGGCCCTTACTGATTTAATATATTTGTTAATGATATTCATTTGTTTGCTGATGATGCAAAGGAGCTTATGTCAGGTTACGTCAAGAAATTTAAACAGGCTTTTAGCATGGACAGTTGAGCAGGGGGAGCAGGAGGATGAATGTACTATGAATAGCAATTTTAATATTAAATGCAAAATGTTGCACTTTTAAATAATTATAGAGCTGATTGCCCCAGTTCCTTAAACCAATTGGTGTAACAATGGATTCCTCACTCCCCAATTGCTAATTTATACATGGAATATTTTGCAACTTTAGCACTAACTTCCTCCAACTTCACACCCAAAGTATAGCTGAGGTGTATATAGACAATGTCTTTGTCATATGGCCTCTAACATTTACAGTTCCTCAGCAATATCCACACTGAGTTAGTAATTTCTTGCTTAGGACCTGCACTGCATCTGAAACAACAGATTCTACTTATATCATTTGAACAAAACAGTTTCAACAACAAAAAAAAAAAACCTGGCTAAACTCCTTAAAAAGAACCCCCCCCCTCCTCCCAACTAGACTATACATATACCATATTCCTACCCTACATCAAAGGTATATAAGACGGCTCCTTTCTAAAAAATACGAGGGTAGTCTGAAATGTTCTCGGCCTCGACCATAGATGACAACACAATCGGAAAGATTTTTTTCCCTAAGTTGGTACATCTGTCATAAGCATCCATTTGAAATTACAAGTCATTCTATCAAGTAGTTTGTTTTATACAGCTGTCTGAAGCAAAAGTGTTTGAAATAGATAAAATTGAATATCGTGTGGTTATAAAATTCTTTGTAAAAGAAGGTTTAACGGCAAAAGAAATTCATTTGAAGTTCATAAAAGTTTATGGGCTACCTAGTTGTGGCCGTAGAAGATGGTCCATGTGAAGGACGTCCAAAAAGTGTAACAACATCAGAAATGTGCACGACATGTATTGGATGACCTGCGGATCAAAGTGCATGAAATTGCTGAGACTATAAGTATTTCAAAAGAACGTGTAGATATATTTTGCATGAAGAATTGCAAATGAAAAAGCTTTGCGCAAGATGGGTGCTGCGCTTGCTTACAGCAGATCAAAAACAAACTCGCATGAAAATCTCTGAACAGTGCTTGGAGCATTTTAACAAGAATAAAAGTGATTTTTTACTATGGATGAGACTTGGATTCGCCATTACACACCAGAATCCAAACAGCAGTCAAAACAGTGGACTGAAGCCAGTTGTTCAGCGTCAAAGAAGACAAAGTCGGTTCCATCAGCAGGAAAGGTCATGGCATTGGTGTTTTGTTTATTAATTATCTTGAAAAGAGTAAAACAATAACTGGGGAATATTATTCCGATCTTTTAACCATATTAGACTAAAACATTTGTGAGAAAAGACCTGGTTTGCAGAAGGAAAAAATCATCTTTTATCAAGACAATGCACCTGCCCACAAAGGTATTTGGCAATGGGAAAATTAAGGGATCTACACTATGAATTGTTGGAACATCCATCCTATTTCCCAGATTTTGTTCCCTCCGACTTCTGTCTCTTCCTAAAACTAAAACTCTTCCTCGCTGGTCATCGTTTTTCTTCAAATCAAGAGATGATTGCAGCTAGAGGGGTATTTTGCAGATCTTACTAAGAACTACTATAGGGGCGGGATGATGGCGCCAGAGCATCGCTGGAATAAATGTATTACTTTTAAGGGAGATTATTTTGAAAATTAAAAATAATTTTGAAATTATAAATTCGTTTTTTCATTGTTAGGCTGAGAACTTTTCAGACCACCCTCATACATAGTCTACAAACTTCTGAACAAAGTCTCTACTTTCCTGAGACAAATCAAGGAGTACCAGGATTCTCTTTCCTTCTCGGGTGTCTGCAGTATCCCCTGTCAATGTGGGACACAGTATTTTGGACAGACAGGGTAAACTGCCTTGGTAAGAAGAAAAGAATATAAAAGGTATATTCAGCATGGGCAACCTAAACGTGAACTAGCACAACATGCCTTGAACAAAGACCATTTCATCAGGTGAAGCCAGGTTATTGCACAATTCCCAATTTAAATTACAGATACATGTAAATTACATAAAAAAATGAAGTGTTAATAAAAAATATAAAAATTATTGTGATGAGTATCTCATCATATTATCATAGTGAATACACAAAAAGAACAGACAATTATGTGAAGCAAGAATGGAATGATAACCAACATTATAGATTGCTTTCTTTCAACTGTTCTGGCCATTCATATGTTGCCATTAGGAACTCAGGAGAGACTGTAAACATAGTCATTAACAAAATTATAAACAAACTTAGTCAGCGGGCAGTGGAACACAGTGCTTGTTACAGGGATGTAAAAGCGTGTGTAAAGAGAAAGATTGAAAAGAAAAATTTTTTACTAAATTAGAAATAAAATAAAAATTATAATATTTGCATAAAAATTGCATATAGAGAATATTAATGGTTAATGGATTATTCATGTGAATATAAAATATGTGATTAAAAACACTAACTAAACACTCAGTTGTACTGAAAAGGAATGTTTTTAACAGGCCTAGCAGAAAGCAGAGGAATGATGGCCATCATTTCACTAAAGGAGTGACCATGGAAGTATCTGTAGAAGAGAGTGCTGAAACATTGCATCTGTCAGAGGTTGAAGTGAGTCTGTGAAGAAGGCAGGAATCATCTATGAGCCGAATTGCTCCTCTAGACACATCAATAATTTTTAGGCAGGTTTTAGGTGCACCACTGGAAATGTGAACAATATTCTTCAGTGGAAGAAAGTGTATAGTTTTTTAGAGGCAGAGGAAGCTACTGATGTGATGTGTTTATTTCAGCAGAGGTTCAAGGTACATGTCAATTCAAGGAAAGATCTGATCCTGTCTGGTGATTTGTGTAGTGTAGAGGATAAGGGAATGTGAGTTTAGGATCCTTTAATGAGAATAAAGGCAAGACTGTATTTTGGTGGCATTGAAGGTGACCAGATTGTTCTTGTCCAATTGAAGAATGTTATGCAAATCAGCATCTAAGTTGTCTGGTTGTAAATGACCTTAAAGCTTGGGATATCTGAGCACTACGTGATTTGTCGAAAGAGGATGAATGTTTATACTTTCATTGATTTGCTTTGTCTACATACTGATGTACTGTTATTTTCAGTACGAAATAGCTGTACTTTCATTTCATTAATTACTGTGGTCACTGATGTGATGTGTTTATTTCAGCAGAGGTTCAAGGTACATGTCAATTCAAGGAAAGATCTGATCCTGTCTGGTGATTTGTGTAGTGTAGAGGATAAGGGAATGTGAGTTTAGGATCCTTTAATGAGAATAAAGGCAAGACTGTATTTTGGTGGCATTGAAGGTGACCAGATTGTTCTTGTCCAATTGAAGAATGTTATGCAAATCAGCATCTAAGTTGTCTGGTTGTAAATGACCTTAAAGCTTGGGATATCTGAGTACTACGTGATTTGTCGAAAGAGGATGAATGTTTATACTTTCATTGATTTGCTTTGTCTACATACTGATGTACTGTTATTTTCAGTACGAAATAGCTGTACTTTCATTTCATTAATTACTGTGGTCATCGTGTAATTTTGTTGTTTATCATTGTAAAGCTGTGGATAGGATTAGTGATGAATGAGAATAGGTCAAAAGAGAGTAGGCAATAGAGTAGAGCCTTGAGACACTCCTGCATTGAAGAGAGCATGTCATGGCCAAAGAGAAAGCTGACTATCCAGTTACAGAAGTCTGCAGGTTACCAAAGGAAGGCAATTTGTTTAGTAGGCCTTGAATCCAAACATGATCAAAACTCTGGAAGTGTCAAGAGTGACAGCATGTGTTTCTTCAAACTTTTCCATGGCATGTGTTCCTGTGTACTGATATTCCTTTTGCATCTTCCATCATTTTGTCCATTGCTCTTTCTAAATGTGCGATGAAAATGCTTGGTGATATTGGGTCCCCTTGTCTAGTACCTCTGGTTGTTCTAAACCATTTTCCCAAATCCTCACCTATTCTAACTGCTGCCGTTGCATTCTTATAAACATCTTTTAACATGGCTATTAGTTTTCTGTCAATTCCATAGGATTCTAGCACTGCTAATGTCACTTTCAATTTCATTTTGGTCAATGCTGTCAAATGCCTTCTGAAAATCAACAAAGCAAGTATATATTTTTTTGTTTTTTTCTCTGCTATTAACCACATTGTCAAAATCAGTTGAATTGTACTTTATCTTTCCTAAATCCTGCTTGCTCGTCTGCAAGATATGCTTCCAATTGTGTTCTCAATCTTTCTGTCAATATCATCATCACCTTACCAAGGTGACTTGTTAAAGCAATTGTTCTATAATTTTTACATTCTAGCTTATTTTCTTTCTTGCATAATGTCACTAATATCGATTTCACCCACCCCTCTGGCATTTTCCCTTCCTTCCATACCATGTTACATAGTTGGTCATTTCTATAACCATACTTTTGCCACCATATTTAATCCAGTGATGTCATACTCATTACCTAGTAGTGATATCTGATTCAATTCTTCAATCAGTTTCCCAACTTCATCTAATTCTAATTTTTCTTCACATATCTCACTACAGTATCTTGTCCACCACTGTACAATTTTATCTTTATTCATCATTACTTTGCCTTTTTCATTTTTAATTGTGATCTGTTTTGGTTGCCATCTTCTATTAATGATTCTAATCATTTTGTATGCCTACCTAGTTTTGTGCTCTCCATAGTGCTGTTCTATATTATTACATTGAGCTTCTATGTCATCTTATCTATTCTGACTGCTTTTTTCACCTCATTACACTTCCTTCTACATTGCTCCTCTATTTGTTATGTATCCCTTCTTATCAACGTTCTCTTTTCTTGTACTAACTTCAGTGTTTCCTGTCTAATCCACTTCTTGATCTTCTCTTCTTCTCGTACTGTTTCTTCAACTGTGTCTTCTATCGCCTTCATTACTCCTTTCATTCTTAGATTTGAATTTTTTTCTTTTTCTATACTTTTTAATTTTTCCTCTAACAATGTTCTGTACATTCTTCCTATTTCTGCTTCACTTATTCTTGCTGTATTTTTTTGTTTCTGATGACAGGATTTATAATTTCTTTTTAATTTCAACTTGATATTTGCATCAAGTTGAAATTATCTATGATCTGAATCTATATCCACTCCTTGAAAAGTTTGACACTACTGTTATCCATCTTGTTTTAATCATATCGATCATGTTCTTGGGTTTTCCCATCATTTGATCACAACGTCCATTTTCTACAGTCCTTTTGCTGGAATCTCGTGTTACAGATCATCATCTTGTGGTCCACAGCAAATTCTAACATTTTTTCACCTCATTCATTTCTTTCTCCAAAACCATATTTTCCCCATTATGCTTTCCCAACCATCGTTTTCTATTCAAATTTTGGCATTCCAGTCTCCTTCAATAATTAGTATATCTTTTTGTTTGACAAAATCAAAGGATTTGTTTTGGTATTATTTCTGTTTTATCTGTCAGATCTTTGTAAAATAAATCAATATCCTCATCTGTGCTGTCAGATGTGAGTGTATATATATCTGGACTATTGACATGTTAAATGGTTTTGTTTGAAATCTTGCTACCATGATTCGTTCATTGACTGGTTTGTAGCAGTATTAGTGCTTCTCTAGCTCATTTGTTAAGAAGGAAGCCAACTCCTGCTTTGCACTTGGCATCATGCCCTGACCATATGCTTTGCATCCATTTATCTCTCCTGATGATGTCCATCACATCTCTACCAGTCCTAGTATATCACATCGATATCTCTTCATTTCCTCGCAAAGTAATTCTAGTTATCCTGACATCCAGAGTATAAATTAAAGATACCAAGAAATTATATACTTGGTTTAATCCTTTATCCAAGAAGTATAAGCAAACAAGTTTGCACCTGAACTATTTTCAGGACTGGGGCAACTCGTATAAAGAAGCTAATGACTTCACATCACTTGCCTTAGTATCCCATAATGCAAAGCACATCTCCTTTCAGACATGTATAAAGCTATGCATTATGGGAAGGATTACTATGCAGACTGGTTTTGACCTTTAAGTTTCAATTTTGATCAATAAAGGTCGAAACCGGTCTGGATAGTGATCCTTCTCATAATGCATAGCATTATACATGTCTGCAAGGAGATGTGTTTTGCATTATGAGATACTAAGGCAAGTGATGTGATGTCATTAGCTTCTTTATACGAGTTGCCCCTGTCCTGAAATTAGCTCAGGTGCAAACTTGTTTGCTTACATTTGGATAAAGGATTAAACCAAGTATATAATTTCTTGGTATGTTTAATTTATAGTATAACCAAGTGAAAAAACTTTCAACAAATGACATCCAAAGTGTCCACACATTCCATGTCCCTACTGATAATAGTTCTGTCGGTCAGTTTCTGTTTCCTTTCGGTATCCCACTTTTCGATCCAATCCTGATCGCTCCATTGGTATCGCGGACCTTGTTCATCTGGGTGACATCCGAGCCAACATGCTTTAACTGTTGATCATGTAGGCATAGGCATCAGATAACAATCGCATTTTTTCTTTATGGTCAGACCATCAACACTCATTTTAGTGACCCTCCTTCTTTATCCAGGCTTGGGATGGGCATGAGACCCCTAAGGATCCCATGGCAGAGATCTGATGTTTTGCCATTCTCTAAATTCCAAAACCCACTCTGACCTCTTCACCTACCTAGACCACCTGCAATCCAGCTAACCAAATAGTGAAGTCATCTCCACTATTTTTTTTTTTTTTAATATTTTTTTAACCCATTCTTCTTCCAACTAAACCACAGTGGTTGTCTCTCCCCTCAGAAACTAAGATCATAATCTTGTGCAAATTTCTGCTCAGACAGAATATCCTTCCTCCAGCAACTCTCAACCTTATATTCTTTGGCACTACAAAGGTAACAAATGAGATGACACCAAAATTTCTACTTTTCCTTTCCAGGGTCTGAATATTGATTCTGCTGATCTGACCCAACCACCAGCTCTGAATAAGTCACTGAAATTATTCTCACTGGCATGAAGATCTTTATCCACTATTTTAACCAAAATGCTCATCTAATTTCCAAGTCCTTGGTCAGTAGAGAATGTACCACAGCAGTTGAACAAAACAAACTCCGTTTACAACAAATGGCTTGCAACAAGAACCCTAGTTTCATACTTAGCCTATGCCGAAGTACGCAATAAATGCTAATCAATTATCAGCCAATCCCAACATGACTTCAGAAAAGCTAATAACAGAAAACTCACTTCCTGTCCAAATGGAAGCTGTGCTTTCATTGTAAAGCCATTACCCACTTCCAACCTCTCTCATCCAGATGACATCACTGTTACAGCACCTAGATAAAGCTGACTTCCTGAATCTTTTCCTCCAACTCCTGCAAAGATGACAAGACAAATGATCTTCTGCCATACCAATAACTGAGCACCATATATCTCCATGGTTTTAAACCAAAAAAAAGACATCCAAATAGCAAACAACTTTGACACCAAAAAATCTGGTCTCAACAAAACTGCTCCAGCTGTATACTCAAACACTGTGCTCCAAAGCTAACATCTGTCCTCTATTGTTTCTACAATCTTCTACCTAGCTGGCACCTATCCCAACACATAGAAGTAAGCATATACAAACTTATTCCAAAAAAAAAAAAAAGACATGAAAGTCTGCCATCCAACTATTGACCAATTGTCATCACCTCAAATGGAGAAAGTGATTAACGATCATCTTCTCCCCTACCCAGAGTTCCACCAGTTAATCAGCAACTAACAGTATGAATTTTGCCAATCTCGATTGAATTGAAGAAAACAAAAGAGAACTACAATTGAAGAAAACAAAAGAGAACTACAAAAAACACTGAAACTGTTAAATGAGGAAGGGAAGAGATTTGGACTTGTTATGAACTTGGAAAAAATAAAGACAATGGTATTTGGTGAGATAAACATGAAACAAAAGATACAAGTGGATGGAACTGATATAAAAAATATAGAACAATTCATATATTTGAGAAGTAAAATGACGTATGGACTGTAAGAAAGAAATAACGATCAGGATTATAAAGGGAAGAAAAAATCTGACGACATTGGATAACATCTGGAAAAGTAAAGTGATCAGCCTGCAAACAAAATTAAGAATACTAGAAACATGCATCTTTAGCGGTGTACCGTATGGATCTGAAAGGTGGGTAATTATTATTATTATTATTATTATTATTATTATTATTATTACCCCAAGACCTCATGGAGTCATCTGGGAGGTCCTTTTATCATACACACATCTCATCATGTCTTGTCTTAAACACACTCAAACTCCTTGCAGACACCACACTCTCAGGCAAGGCATTCCAATCATTCACAACTCTGCACGAAAAAACCTGCATCTCATTCCCCTACTCACACTCTCTTTATACAGTTTCCAGGGATGACCTCTGGTTCTCCCCTGATCTCCCACTGTTCTCTGTAGAACTTCTCCACCATTGATCCTATAACAACCCCTTACCAACTTGTAGGTCTCTATCATATCTCCCCCTCTTCCTCCTGTCCACCAGACTCTGCAAATTACATCTTCTCAATCTTTCCTCATACTCGACATTCCAGAGGTCAGAAACTACCTTAGTCAGTCGCCTTTGGACCCTTTCCAACATCTCTTCATCCTTCTGAAAACCTGGTGACCAAATGTGGGCACAATAGTCCATGTGTGGCATAATCAAAGCCTTATACAACGGAACAAGAATCTCCCTACTTCTACATGTCAGTGTCCTTCGCATCATTCCCAGAAGCCTTTGTGTTGTCTTCACAATTTTGACGATGTCCCCCCTAAATTTTAGATCCTTATCCACTATCACCCCCAGATCTCTTATTTCCTCTACCTCCAACAATATATTCTCACCAAGCATAAATTCTGCATCCCATCTTTGTTTTCCAAATTTTAAAACCTTGCATTTTGCAACATTGAACTCGCATCCCCATTTCCGTGCCCAATCACTCAATTTATTCAAGTCTTCTTGTAAGGCCACAACATCTTCACTACTCTTTATGGTTCATCCCAAATTTGCATCATCTGCAAACAACTGAATATCTCCATCCAAATCTTCACCCATATCATTAATATACAAGTTAAACAGTAATGGCCCTAAAACAGACCCCTGAAGCACTCCACTAGTGACTTTCCTTTTCCTGGATATCGCACCCCCATACACAACTTGTTGATACCTATGAGATAGCCAGTCTCCAATTCAATGCACTGATCTAATACCCCATCTGCTCTAGTTTGACATGAGGTACTCTATCAAAAGCCTTTGTGAAATCCAAGTATATTACTGTGTATCCTTCTCCTCTGTCAGGAAGCAGTCACTTTATTGTAATAAGTAAGTAGATTACTAAAACATGCCCTCCCTTTAGCAAATCCATGCTGTCCATCAAAGATAATACCATTGTTGTCAACCCAACTCTGGATCCCAGTTCTCACAAGCTTCTCCAACAATTTAACTACAACACCTGACACACAGATAGGCCTAGTTTGATGCTTGAGTTCGATCACCTCCATTATGAAGTGGCACAATCTTGCCCTCCTTCCACTCCTTAGGAACTTGAACAAGTCCATAGTATTAAAAAAATATGTCAAGGCAGGTGTCAACTCCCTGGCACATTCCTTTAGAATATGCGGTGATATATTATCAAGTCCCACATGCTTATTTACATCTAGTTTACTCAACTCCCCAAACACCTCTTGCTCACTTACAGTCAGTCTCTCCTCCCCATCATCAACTGCTCTCAATCTCTACATGAAGTCACATTCACAAGATTGAAAGATCTTTATGAACTGCTCATTAAGTATCTCCACCACACATTCTGCAACAGCTGTCTTTATACCATTTTCTCCAATCAATGTCATCCTTCCATAATCATTCTTTCTTTTGCTGGCTACATATCGAAAGAACTCCCTAGGATTCTTTTTGGCTTCATTAGCTAACTGCTGTTCATACCTCTCTTTAGCTACTCTCACCAACCAAGTCACCCTCCTTGCCTGGTCTTTGTAGACCTCGTGAAATTGGTTATTTCCACTTCTCTTATGCTGCCTCCACAATGCCTTTTTTCTTTGTATCGCATGCTTAATCTCTTTATTCATCCATCTCACACCTACCTTATTTAACCTTCTGCTTAATCTCTTTATTTCCATCTCACACCTACCTTATTTAACCTTCTCACCCTTGGAATAAATTTAGACATTGCATCTACTAGATAGTTTTTGAAAATCCCCCACGCTGCATTGATCTGTTTTCCAGCTAACTCCTCATTCCACGCTACACCCGCAAGCTGTCTCCTGAGCTCTTCATAATCACCCCCCCCCCCCCTTGTAGTTCCACATATACCCTTTTCTCACAAGGGTCCTCGCTCTGCTGGCAACCACCCAGGTAATCACCTCATGGTCACTCTCACCAATTGGTGGATGATTTAACACCTCATTTATAATTACATCCTCTGATGAGATGACCAAATCCAAGACCCTCAATCCTCGTGTGCCTTCTGTTACATACTGTCTGAGGTTGTTATCCCTCAAAAACTCAAGAAACTCATTTTCTTTTCTTCCAGTTGCTATCTCATCATTCCAGTCTATATTGCCATAATTAAAATCACCCATAATGATCATCTTTTCTTATTTGCTTGGCTAATTTGACTATACATTTGGGAAATAAAATGGAATACTTTGGGAAGTAAAGTAAGAAATAAGTAATCAAGCAAAAAGAATTTTGGCATTTGAAAGAACTTGTTAAGGGAAGATTCTAAGAATAGGATGAATACAGAAAATCACAAATGAAAAACTTTGTTGGAAGATACAACCAAAGGAGAAGTTAATGAAGAAATTTATACATCGGAAGCTGCAGTTATTTGGACATATCTGTAGAATGAGCGAGGATCGGAAGATAAAAGACATTCATATTTGGTATTATGGGTAAACAGAAGAGGTGGAGCAAACAGAGAATGGATAGATGACATAAAGGACTGGTGTGGAATGGGGTTACAGAAACTGCAACACTGTGCACTGGACAAAGAAAGTTGGAAGAAGATAGTGAGGAAGGCATCAGACATCAACAGCAGCGTGCCCATGGTTCGTGATTATTATTATTATTATGTTACACCTCCAGGGAGTCCATTGACACATCAAGGGAGAGTGTGCCAACAGCGTTGAATGATTGAACCCTTCCAACTACTAACTGCGTTCAAACTTGCTTAACTTTTTTCTTGAGGCATTAATAGCAGAGGCTCTACCAATTGACCAACCTTTGCTAAATACATCAGATGAATGTTACTAAATAGAGCAAGGACACATTGAGCCAGAGGATATCAAAAGCAGGAGATTCTAAATTAGGCATTCTCTGACAGGCAATGTTAGATTTCACAAATGCACACGTGCCACTCTTGTGCAATACATATCATGAAGTGTGTAATTTGTACATTGCAGTTAGACTATGGTTGATGTAGCTGCATTTGTTAAAAACAGGGAGTCTGGATATTGGCAAGTGATGTGGACTTCATTTATTCCATGGATGCTGAAATAGTGAAAGTGAGTTTTTTGTTTGTTTGATTTTTGAGAGAGGTTTAATTTGATTGCAATGACATTATTATTGTTTATTGTGTGTTTCATTATTAATTATGAATTTGGTGAAAGGATAAAGTGGGGATGTGCAGTAAGAGATGCATGTATTTGAGTTGTGTTAAGAAAAGTGTTTTCTTTTTTTTAAAAAATTATATTGTGTAGCTTTTTTGTAATAGTGTTTTTGTGAAACAGCCAGACTGGATATAGGTGTTGTACTGTGATTTTAATTTTGTTGCTGTTTGGTTTATGATGCTAGTCAATGTTATAAAAATGGCAGCAGTAAGGAAATGTATACTGCCAGTGTGAAAAACTGCAAAAAATCCAGGAAAAACTTACTCAGATCAAGTTTCCTGGATTTTTTGCAGTGTATCCACTTTGAAAATTGGATTGCATTTGAATGGTTTGGTGTTGGACATTTGGAGCAACTGTTGTTTGCTAAGAATAATCAGGATCTAGATGAAATTAACAGGCTGAGGGTCAGAGACAGGGATTGAGAAGTAGATTGTGGAAAGACAGAAAGAAGATGGATACAAAGGTGAGGGAGTTGTGGTAAAGCAGAGTGATACAGTACAAAAAAGAGGTAGGGATGAGAGGAATATGAATGAAAATCAGTCAGGAAAAGGGAAACAGGGATGGTCAGATCGAAAAGAGAGGCATACTATAACAGCCAGAGTACAGAGTAATAGTGTTTGTGAGATGTTATGTTTTTATGTCTTACATTGTATCAGGAATAAAGGAACTGAGTTCATAGCTCTGATTGATTCATTATGCCCAAAGATAATTGGTGTAAGTGAAACTTGGTTGTCTGAGGATGATATACTGTCAGGGCTAGAAATGGAGGGGTATAGAATTTTCTGACAGGATAGGAGGGGGGGGGGATGCTCTTAATAATAGCAGAGGAATTGTGTCCTTTAAAAGTGGGAGGTGGAAAATAGTAGTACATGTGAAGATTTTGAAGCTGTTTGGCATGAAGTTGAGATCAATAGAATATATATCTAATAGAATGTTATTATAGGTCAGGGAATGTATGTAGAGAATACTGATTGCGAATTGTTTAAGCAAATTTGTTGCAAGTAAATAGAAGATGATCCAAATGAGAGATTTTACCTTTAGGAATGTAGATTGGAAGGAAGAGATAGTATATGGAAATAAGGAGAATGATGTAGAGTTTTTGAGGGAGGTGGAAAATAGTAGTACATGTGAAGTGGGAGGTGGAAAATAGTAGTACATGTGAAGATTTTGAAGCTGTTTGGCATGAAGTTGAGATCAATAGAATATATATCTAATAGAATGTTATTATAGGTCAGGGAATGTATGTAGAGAATACTGATTGCGAATTGTTTAAGCAAATTTGTTGCAAGTAAATGGAAGATGATCCAAATGAGAGATTTTACCTTTAGGAATGTAGATTGGAAGGAAGAGATAGTATATGGAAATAAGGAGAATGATGTAGAGTTTTTGAGGGATAACTGTCTTAAGCAGCATGTGATGGAAGTGACACAAGGTGTCAACGTTACCACCTGTTGGTGAGAATGATCATGAGGTACTGGTTTGGAAGGTGGTCATTCAGAAGGTTGTTGTCAAGAAGGTATGTGTGTAAAACTATAAGGTGGATGATTATAATAGATGGTTGCCAGCCTGGTTGACCGAGTGGTTAGTGTACCCACTCTCCAACCAACAGGCTGCTGTTTCAAATCCTATTGTGAGATGGATGTTTGTGATTGTCAATAGGAGATGCATTTCATTGCCTGATGTGAGACAACCATTCTGCTTATTGGAGCCCTGAAGTGGCTTGAAAAGTTCCATGTTTGGTCTCTTAGAGCAAGGTTTCCAGACTATATAAAAAATAAAATTAAAAACACACAAAATACATATACAGTTTGGGTCTCTTTTTATGCGGTAGATACGTTCCACAGAAAACCACATATAAAAAATCACACACAAAAAAGGCCTAACTTACGTTGAAAAATTACGGATATATTCCATAATTTTCTAAAACCGCATAAAACAGAAGCAATGAATTAAAATAAACCTAAACTCGCAAAAAAAAATGTTTATGAAAATTCAGGAAAATAAGAATGCCTCAGTTTGGTTTAAAGCTTTGTTCATTTAATTTTATTGAAAAGTAACAATTTTTTGTTTTTTACATTTTGTCATCAGAGTTATCATCGCTATTAGACAATATTCAGCAACGTTTGCGAACTGGTGCAAAATCACTTTCATCACCAGAAGAGATAGTCAGCTCATCAGATCTGTAGGGTAAAGGCAATGGTTCTTCACAAACAGAATTAGCTTCACCCTCATTCTATGCTGATTTTTTTCTTCTGACAATGTAATCAGTGATTAAACTTTGCGATGATGATTTCACTAATTTTTTATACAGCTCGCGATATCCAGACATATAGTTCTTCAGCTCATGTTGGAATTTAAAGACTTGTTCAGAATTTGTGTCATTAACAAGAAAATGATTTTCCAATTTATTGCACAGTTCAAGACCTTCTTGAATTATATTTGCAGTGAGGGGGACAGGTTTTTCTTCTGCTTCACTATCGTTTTCTGGATCTTCAACGATATCTAAAGTTAATCGATATCCAATAATATCGTCACTTAAGGCATTATCTACAAGCAATTCGTCAACATCGTTCTGGCTAAATGTATCAAAACCTTCTTCACCAATTTCATGTGCCAAAGTACTGTAGATGTTTGCATGGTTGCACTGTTTGCAACACATCCAGGCCAAGCTGCTTTCCAGCAGGCATTTAAAGTTTGTGGTCTTATTTCAGCGATGGCAGATGCAACATGATTTAAGCAGTCCAAAATAGAAAATTTTTTCCAAATATCAGTTACTGTTAATGGTTCATTTTCTAGTTTATCCAATATAGATTGAAAAGTGTGCTTAACGTAATATTTTTTAAAAGTAGCAATTATGCCTTGATCTAATGGCTGAATAATGCTTGTTGTATTGGGTGGGAAAAACACTACCTACACATTTGGATGTTCTAAATGCGGATGACTTGGTGCACTGTCAACAATTAATAAAACTTTAAAATCGAGAGCTTTTGCTTCATATATGTTTCCATTTCTGGTACAAAGCAATTATTGAACCATTCAGTAAATACAGCAGTTGTTACCCAGTCCTTTGTAATTGCCATCCAATATACTGGCAGCTGTTTCAGATCTTTGCCTTTTAGAGCACGTAGTCTTAAAAATCAATTTACTAGGAGGGGTTTCAACATTCGATCTCCTGATGCATTGCTATCGAGTACTCGATAGCAGTGCATCAGTACTCGATCTTTGTTTGCTTTAAACCCACTTGCTTTTTTCTTAGACTTTGCGATGTAAGTTCGACTAGTCATTTTCTTCCAAAACAATCCTGTTTCATCAGCGTTAAACACTTGTTTGGGACAATATCCACCATCTTCAATAATTTTGGCTAACTTCTCTTGAAAATTTTTGGCTGCTGCTTCATCTGCTGCTGACACCTCGGCTGTAATCTTCACGCTATGAAGTGCATTCCTTTTTAAAAACACGGTTAACCATCCTTTGCTAGCTGAAAATTCTTTATCAACTTGGGAAGCAGAAGTAGATGGCTCCAATTGCTTCATCTGTTCATAAAATAGAAGAGCTTTTTGTTTATTTAAATAACCACTTATAGGAATTCTTCTTTGAGTTAATTCTTCAATCCAAATTACGAGCTCTTGTTCTGTGTTTTCTAATAAAGCATCTCTTGAGTACAATGATAATTTCGCACTTAGTTTTGTGCCAGAAATGTCAGATTTTCTCATTGCGACTTCATTCTTTTTAATTGCTCTTATAGTAGATTCGCCTAAATTAAAATGTTTACCAATTGCCGTAGATCCCTCTCCTTTTGCTAATCGATCTAAAATTGCAATTTTCTAAAGCAAAATCTAAAGCAAAAAAAAAAAATCTAAAGCAATCTCCAAGATGTACAAAAGGAGGGGAAAACTATCAGCACACAGAATAAATTACCAGTATTTTTTACTGGTAATTTACCTATAAAGCACGAAATCATGTGCTTTATAGGTAAAATTTTCCAACTGTTATACGAGTAAAATAGTTACCACTTTAAAAATTACAATGATCATAAAAGAGAAGTTAATTTTCCACCATGTAATAATAAACAACTCAATCCACAATACAGATTGATTACCCCAGGGTTTCTCAAACTGTGTTCCACGAGAAGTTCTCCTGGTATTTGTCATTTTAGTTTTCTAAGCATTTTTCATGAATAAATATGTTATAGTGGAAATATTTTGAGTAGAATAACATTCGTGAATATGTCGAAAAGCTCAGACCCAGAATGTCTAAACGACATCTGTGTAGCAAATGTTAGTGACCAAGCCGTGTATTTTTAAATGTGGAAGTATTCATGAATTATCGTTAATTTTCACACATTGAAACCTTTCAACATTCGGGAAAGAGAGTATGCAGTTTATGACCGGTCATAAAAATTGTCTGCAAGCCAAATACAACAATGTGCACTGTATCCTCTGTTCTCAAAACTGAACAAAATAACATCTGTGTTGCAAATGTTAGTGACCAATCAGCAAAGAAGTATAAAGAAAATTTTTCCACTGAAATTGAAGATCAAGGTAGTCTGTATCCAGTTCTCAGATCTAGTAATACTGAATACTTTCTTCACAAGTTCGTATTGTAGGGTGAAAGTGCTTGTTTCGAAACCTTAGTGCCGTGATTTTTTAAAAGTAATAGGCCTACAGATTTAAATTTTAATATGAATAAGAGACAAGGGACTTTGTTTAATTTTGATGTTAAGAAATCTCTTATTGAAGGTGTTTGTGACGCAACAAATAGTGCTTCATCCACCTCTAGCCTACAAAGCAATTTCCAAGATGTACAAAAGGAGGGGGAAAACTATCAGCACACAGGAGAAAAAGTCTGCATTCACTCGTAAGTACTTATAATATTATTATAAATTTTTGGTGATCAGAATGGGATATGTCAATGAAAATCAGCACAAATTAATTTAATGATGTTTATGTTTAATTAATTATTAATTATTGATCATTAAATAAAAATCAGCTAAATTAATAATTAATTATTAATTAATACATTACAAAATAACCAAGGTGTTCCATGAAAATTTCAGGATTTGTGAAGTGTTCCGTCGTAGGAAAAGTTTGGGAAACACTGGATTATCCTATTATCGGAATGGATTCGACGTCTGTTGACATGCGCAGAAGTGTCGAAAGGTCTCGTATCTGTGGGCGTACTATACATAAGTTTTGAAGTTATACACCGCATAACTTCAAATCCACATAAAAAGAGACCTGAGTGTGTGTGTGTGTGTGTGTGTGTGTGTGTGTGTGTGTGTGTGTGTGTGTGTGTGTGTGTGTGTGTGTGTGAAATTGATAAAAATAAGGAAAAAAATCTTTAGCCCATTATGGTACAAAATGACTATAGCTTTGCAAATAACCTTTCATGGGTGGAAGCAACATAAAAAGAAAAAAAGCTCCATAGTCAATTTAGTTGGATTGATGAACTGCGAAGAAAAGATGTTGCTCACTGTGCATAGGAAATTATAAGGTATGACACAAGCAATGACTAACATTATACCAAGAGTTAAGAGAATAAATAGAGTAGGAGTGAGAGATGAATGAACAGTGTAATCAGGCAAGCAGTGTGGGAAAAGAAGATGTTGTGGAGGGGGGGTATAAAGCAGTTCATAGTGAACAGATGCATGAGGAATATTAGCTACAGGCCAGAAAGGCGACAAACATGATAAAAAAAGAAATAGAATATGAGAAGAGATTTGCCAGTCAAATCAAAGGTAATCCAAGGGAATTCTATTATATGACAAGCAAGAGGAATAATAATTTTCCATAATAATAATATTATGGTAACAAAGTAACTACAGCGAAGGATATAGTGGAGTTATTAATCAGTGTAAATGATTCTGTGCAATGTGTGGAAGGTTGGCAAATATTAGATGAATTAGAGACGAAAGAACCACAGTATTGGTTGGATTAGATGTTAATAAGGCTGTGGGAATGGATGACATATCACCCAGTGGCATATTTAGGTATAGGCCCAGGCCTAGAGCAGCAAATATTGAGGGGTGGCAGAAATTTCCAGGCTCTCATTTTTGTAATTATAATATGTTTCTTCTTCTTCTTCTTCTTATTATTATTATTCAGGCCTCCATGGAGTCAAAAGACTCATCGCGGGAGGTCCTTTCTAAGAAACACAGTCTATCAAGACTCACCATGGGAGGTCCCTCCTAGGAAACACAAAGGCTATCATACCACTCCTTAAACTCATTGACTGTTCTCGCTCTCACCTCTCTATCATGCAATGCATTCCATGGTTCAACCACCCTCCATGCAAAGAAACCACTCCTCACCCTCTTGCTCACAGTTTCCTTTCATAACTTCCAGGGATGGCACCTTGTCATCACTCCTTCCTGCTGTTCAACCAAGCGAAAGAACTCCCAGTGCCAACCCTGTAACCACATCTCAACAGTTTAAAAGTCTCAATCATATCACCTCTCCTTCTATCCATCAAACTCTGCAGTCCACATTTCCTCAGCAAATCCTTATAACTAACATTGTACAGTCCTGAAACCATCTTTGTTATCTGCCTTTATACCCTTTACACAGTTAATTTATCCCCTTCAAATTCTGGGGATGAGATATGAGAACAATAGTCTAAGTGTGGTCTGATTAGAGTCTTATACAATGGAATGATAACTCTTTTATCTCTGCAGGTCAGTGTCCTTATTATTGCAGCAATCCTCTGTGTTACCTTCACCACCTTTGCAATATGTCCCCTAAATTTCAGGTTTCTATCAATCATCAACCCCAGATCTCTTGTCTCCCCCCTACTCCCTCCAGTATAACTCCTCCCATAGAGTATGCAGCTTCCCATCAATGTGTTCCAAACCTTAAGACCTTACATTTTGCTGCATTAAACTGACACCCCATTCATTTGCTTATTCAAATCCTCTTGCAGGGCTACCACATCTGCACTATTACTAATAACCATTCCCAGCTTTGCATCATCTGCAAACAACTGAATATCCCCCTGCAATCCACTGACAATGTCATTGATATTAAATGACATTGTCAGTGTTATTAAACAATATTAAAAATGTTATTAAACAATATAGGTCCCAGTACTGAGCCCTGTGGGAGCCCACTTGTAACCCTCTGTCACCTTGAAACTGCCCCACCATACACAACTCGCTGATACCTATTGGACAGCCAATTCTGAATCCAGTTGACCAACCTGACATCCAGACCCATGTGCTGCAACTTAAATATCAGCTTATCATGTGGCACCCTGTCAAATGCCTTCGCTAAGAAAATGGCAGTATATGCCTTTCCCTCATCTACTGCTTTTGTAACTTTATTATAAAAGGCTAGCATATTGCTAAAACAAGAGTGCCTCTTCACAAATCCATGTTGACTCTCACAGATAACATTATCCTCATCTGCCCAATGCTGTATACGATCCCTCACTAATTTCTCCAAGATCTTAACAACACTACTGATGACACACAAACTGGCCTATAATTAGACACTTCCAGTCTGCTACCCCCCTTATGCAATGGCACTATCTTACCTTCCTTCCATTCCCTGGGCACCTTTCCCGCAACCAGACTTTCATTGAAAAGCCAGGTCAAAGGCTCTCTCAGTTCTTTAGCACATTCTCTCAAAAGCCGCATCTCTGCTCACAAGTAGAGAATTATTTTTCTTTTCCTCATTGTAAGTTTAGTCTGCAAGCATATTGGCATGTGATCAGATTCTGCATAACTATACAGACCGAGACACGTGTACAGAAAGCTACTGTATTGTTGTCAGTAACTTGACACAAAGGCAATAGGGATCGTGTTCAGGAGAGATTGATGCTAATTAATTTTGTGTTGGTATTATTCTTCTAACTGTAACAACTTTTCCTTCTTTATTATTTCAAATTCAAATTAAGATTGTTAATTGTTGCCCTTCCTTCAACTCTTTAGTTCAGTATCCTGATATCTTTATGGTAGTTAAGATGTGCTAAATCTGAAATTATTTTTAGAGTTTTCAGTGCCCTTGTCATATGTTGTCATCAGGGTGGAGGTAATACTGTTTTATTGTTTTGCTTTTAGAAAGTTATAAATTGTGTAAATCATTCCGATACTTGCTGCGTGTTTTAAATTACTATTTAAATTTTAAAACATGAGTGACGGTAGAAAGCAACTCCATGGTAGTGAATATAAGAAGAGGAGAAAAGAAAAGGAAGCAAAAATTAACAAAGTAGTATCACAGACCAGAAAACTGGACAGTTTTTTTGCATCTGTATCTGCTAATAGTAATTGTGATTTGGAAAAAGAACAAGAAGTGGTTGAGATGGAAATTGAATCTGTTTCAAATGATGTGCCTACAGCAAATCCCAAGAATTTGGCAACAGAGGTGATAGTGAGTAATGACCCAGCTGAGTGTATTCTAAATGACGTAATGTGTGAGTATATCGCAGTTAACGGGTTTCCACAAAATTTAGACAGTGATCTTTCAAAATCACAAAGAGCTTATCCTGACAAAGTAAGACATGTTTCTAAGAAACTCATTGAGAGGAATTTGATTAATGGCAAAAAAAAAAAAATAATAAGAGATTTTCTTGTTTACTCTCCTATTACCGGAAAGATCTTCTGTGCGCCTTGTAGCCGTTTTGGTGGAGAGGGAGCTGACGATAGTCACTTTGTCAGTAGATTTAATGCACTGGAAAAATGCAGAAGCACAAGTGAGTCATCATGAGAAAGCAACTAGTCATATGAACTGTCTGATAGCTCTGAAACAAAGAGCAAATCTTGCAGGGAGAATTGACTTACAAATAACTTGGCAACTGGAAGAAGAAATTAAGTACTTTGAAGGCAGTGTTAAAATGAGTAGTTGCAGTTGTAAAAACATTGGCCAGTAGAGGACTTGCTTTGAGGGAAAAGGCTGACATTTTTGGTTCTGTGCATAATGGAAATGTAACGATGTGTCTAGAGTTAATTAGTGAATTTGATCCCTTTCTTGCTGAGGACATTGCCAAAAGTGGGAAAAAAGGAAAAGGTTTCATTTCCAGTATTTCTTTTGCCACGTATGAGGAATTTATTAAAATAATGGGCAAGAAAGTAATCAGATTTATTGTGGAAGAACTTAAAATAGCTAAGTACTATTTCATAAGTGTTGACTGAACATAAGACTTGTCTCATGTTGATCAGCTGTCCTTCATTGTACGATATGTGAAAGAACATGGAACTCCTGTGGAGCGTTTCTTGCGTTTCATTCCTAACGTAAGTCACAAATCTGAACAGTTACGAGAGGTGGTTTTGACTTCACTAAACGAGCTTGGAATTGATGTAGCAAATTGCAGAGGGTAGGCATATGATAATGCTAGTAACATGTCAGGCAAGTACACAGGACTGCAAGCAAGAATTATTGAAATAAATCCATTGGCAGAATTCACACCGTGCGCTGGTCATTCTTTGTCTCTAATTGGTACTTGCGCTGCCAAATCCTGTCGGTACTCTTCTGCATTTATTGATGTCCTTCAGAAACTGTATGTATTTTTCACATCTTCAGCACATCGGTGGAGTGTTCTAAGAAAGCAGCTGGAAACTTTTGCAAAAGTAATCAAATGTCATTCGCCTACTCGTTGGTCAGCTCGTGATGATGCCTGTGGAGTCTTCGTGAGGGATGGAAGGAAATAATTTCCACTTTGTCCGAAATTGAAAATGACACCACCCAGAAGAAAGTTACGTGATGTGAAGCAAGTGGGATTCTACGGCAACTTCAGTCACTAGAGGTTGGGATCATGACCTGCCTATGGGATGTTATTCTCGCAAGAATGAATGCCACAAGCAAGAAATTACAAAGTGTAAACTTTGATATAGGAACTGTGTGTAAACTGTACGGGTTCCTCGAAGAATATTTCAAAGAACTAGAGTTACTCTATGAATCCTATGAAGAACAGGGCAAGAAACTTAGTGGAGTTGACTTGTATGAGGAAGAGAAAAAGAGGAATAGTACAATCCATCAGCCAGTTTCAAAACTGATACTTATGACACAATTTTGCACAGTCGAAATAAATCGAAGAAAAGTGTCGTATGAAAACCTCTCGAAGGAGTTCCGGTTTCTCACAACAATGCATGTGATATGTGAAAAGGACGTCATAAAAGGGACAAAAAAACTTCAAGAACACTTTTCAACTGATATTGAACCTGAATTTGTAAACGAATGTCTGCACTTCAGAACGCACCTGAAATCAAGTGGCCTAGAAATAAATACATTCCTTCAACTTTCACAGAAAATTTGACAATAAGCCCTACAGTGTATATATATATATATATCCCAGTCTGGACACTGCTGTTACGATATTTCTGTGTAAGATGGCAACAAATTGCTCAGCTGAACAATCGTTTTCTGCCCTCAAAAGGTTGAAGGACTACCATAGAACAACTATGACAGAAGAAAGGCTCAGCAATTTGGCAGTTCTACAAATTGAGAGCGAGAGCGATATTACAAGGGCACTGGACTACGAGGATGTGATAAATACCTTTGCCGAGCGAGCGGCAAGACGTAGAATATTCTAGGACATTTTGGGTGAGTCATAATATGTATATATATATATATATTTATATTACTAATTTACGATATAAATAGGTTATGCATGTAAATCAACATGTTCATTAAATATGAACGGCAGCACTTTCTGCGGGCCTAGGGGCGGGAAATACCTAAATACGCCACTGATATCACCACATACTTTTAAGGAATGTGCAAAAGAGCTAGCTGCCGTCTTGACCTTAATGAAAGTCCTGCAGTGGGGAAAATTCCTAAGGAGTAGAAAGAAGGCAAAATAGTACCATTCCAAAAGATTCATGGACAATTTATTGCGGAAAAAATTTGCTGAAAATGTTATTCGCTAGAAAATTGAAACGATATTGCATTGTTACCGATATATGAACAGTAAATACAGTGCAAGATAAATTTCACAAAATATAGTTTTTTTATGTATTTATCTATTATTTATTTAGATTTTAATTAGATTTTCAAGATATTTTTATTGTTATACAGTGAAAGTAATATTTCATTGATTGGTGAGTTTATCTGTTTTGTCTTAAAAAGTTATATTCTTGCTTACTGAGATACTACAGGTTCTGTTTGATGGAATATTAATATCTACAAAACTGGAATAGGGTGGTTTAGGGAGAAAGGGCATCATATTTAAGAATATTTATTCTGTGAACTGTTCATTATTTTTCTGTACACTTAGACACACCCATCCAGGTGTGATATATACAGGGTGGGCCAAAAGTCACAAAGGGGTCTGAAGTTTTAATAACTTTTTTCAATTAATTTTATTTTTCTTTACAGATTTTATAAAGAAGATCTTGGAGATTAACCATGGAAAAATTCATGACCGAACAGCAAACAGAAATTGTGAAATTTTACTATCAAAACCAAGGATCAATAATTCTGACCCAGTGAGCATATCATTGCCGTTATGGTGTGAAAGATTCTCCAGTGAATCAATGATTAGATGTTTGATTGGTCATTTTGAAGAATAGGGTTCAGTAAGCGACCTTCCGCGAACAGCAGACTGCGCTCGGTTAGGAATGAAATCACAGTTGAGTTTGTAAGGGAGAGTGTTGCAGAAGACCAGAGCACATCAATTTGAAGGTGGTCTCTGGACAGGTTGGAGTCTCTCAGACATCACTCCGGCGTATTCTGAAAACCTTGAACCTGTTTCCGTATAAAATCCAGTTGGTGCAACATCTGAAGCCACCAGATTAATTATGCTCACAGATTTCAGTATGCAGTCAAATTTCAAGAATTAGCAAGGAGAGATCCCGAATTTATCCAAGCTGATAACATCAGATGAAGTACATTTTCATTTGAATGGCTTCATTAACAAACAAAACTACAGGATTTGGGGTTCGGAAAATCCTAAGGCAATTCACCAAAGGGAATTGTCCAAAGGGATACGGTCTGCTGTGGGGGTGATGTTGGAAGAAGTGATCGAACCTTACCTTTTCAGACACTACGTTGGGAACCCTGTCACTGTTACAGGAGATGAATATCGGTCTGTGATTGAAAATTTCTTACTCCCAGCAGTTCAAGATAAACATGACATGACATGTGGTTCCAAAAGGATGGAGCGACAGCTCACAGAGCAAGGGCCACAATCCAACTACTCAGGCAAATTTTTGAGGGAAGAATAATTTTTTACGGTTGTGACAAGCTGGCCATTGCCTTCTCCAGATCTGATGACTCTTGATTTTTTCCTTATGCAGCTATCTCAAAAAAAAGTTTGTGAACAAGCCTGAGACACTTCAACAGCTGAAGAGCAATATTCAGGCTGAAATAAGAGCATTGGAACCTGAAACAGTAAGAGGTGTCATGATAAACTCCTTAGAAAGGGCACTGCTTCACACTTTTGTGTGAAGCAGAAAATGGATGCCATTTACAAGATTTGATTTTTCACACCAGTGTAAATTTATTTCCTATATATATACTGTATATGATGTGTGGTATTGTAAATTTAAAACAAAAAATAAAGGAGTTATTAAATATTGAAACCCCTTTGTGACTTTTGGCCCACCCTGTACGTACGTACACACACACACACACACACACACACACACACACACACACACACACACACACACACACACACACACACACACACACACACACACACACATTTTATCTGAACTAATTCAGAAGATGAGGTGGTTCAGTTATTGAATACACATGTATTTTGGAAATGACTCTACTTTTCCTGCATAAGAAAGATATGTTGTATGCTGTTATTGTGGTTTAAGATCACACGTGTACTTTTGAGTAATTATATTAAAGAAAATGATAATTGATAATAAAATTACATAAATGCTATCATAATAAAGTAGATCAGCATAAGCTAAATTGAAATTTTTGGGTGCAATACTAGTCTTTATGCAATAACTAGTATAAGCCAGAAATTTCCAGTTCCAGTCTTTTGAATAATTCTGAACAAAAACACTGATATTTCTTTTATAAGTAAATGCAGTAATTTTGTAAATTAATTCCACCTAATTATCCCAGACCTCACAAAAGTTCAGGTTCATAATAATCACTTTTCTTATTATCAAAAACTTGTAAGTTATCTGAAGCGGTTGCTTTTTACCTTTTAATGTGATGAATCACCTTTCGGGAAGAAAAACGGAGTGCAACTATGTTTCATATTTATTCCACATTTTTTTGGAGGTATATTTTTATGGCTACTACCAATATGTACTATAGCTGTACAACAGCTATAGTACATCGGTACTATAACTGTACAACAATGGGCTGGCTAGGGAATGTTCTTTTAGTATTTTGATTATTTTATTTACTTTTTGTTGTAATTTTTATTCATTTTAACCTGGTTCAGAAATCCTGCTCAAATTCCATGACTAAACATGGAAATTGCTCAAGCCATTTCAGGTCTCCAATAAGCAGTGCTGTGGTCTCACATCAGATGGCAAAATTCATCTCTCACCTAAAAGCAATTACAAACATCCATGCCCATTGCGAGTTTCAAATCCATAGGTCATTAATGGGAGAGAGTACACTATCTAGTCGGTTGTTAACGACATGATATTTCTGATTACAGTGTGTTTTTGAATGTTTCACAAGAGATGTAATTAATTACATCTTTCACTTTGGGAGCATGCATCTATATATATATATATATATATATATCTTCTATTTTTTTTTTCAGTAAAGAAGACTAAATATAAAATTTTAAATTTCTTAGTGTCATAAAATACTAGTATTGGAGGAAAAGGTAAAGACTAGTATTGCAGCTGTAGATGGCAATTTAGCTTATGCTGATTTACATGATGATAGGATATTTTATTATAATTTTCTTTAATATAATTACTTAAAAATGCACCTATGAACTTTAATCTAACTCTGCAAATGATAGTAGCCTACAAGATGTCTTTACTATGCAGGAAAAGTGCAATGATTTTCAAAATACGCATGTATTCAATAACTGAAACACCTCACCTTTTTAATTAGTTCAGATAAAAAAATATATCACACACCTGGGTGGGTTTCTAAATGCGCAGAATAGAAAAAAGTGAATGGTTAGAAGAATAAATATTGTGTCCTTTCTCCTTAACTATTTTTAAATATTTTATTTTCCCTAATAACTATTCTAACTATAAATAGAATGGTTAATAGTAATATGTAAATAGTTAACTATAAATATTAGTTGGAAATAAATAACCACCCTATCTCAGTTTTGTAAAAATTAATATTCCATCTACAGAAACTACTACATCTGTAGTAAGAAAGAATATTAATAACTTTATATGGAGTAAAAAATTTCAGAATGCTAAACATAATCGAAATAATAAATAATACATAAAATATTTCTTTATATATATATATACAGTAATCCCTCGATTAGTGCGTCATTTTTTTTCGATACCCAAATTCGATTTGTGCGCCTATACACATCTTAAAAATAAATCGTACAGATTTTAAAAATTTTCTATCTATACATTTTTATGGCTAATTATTTTAAAAGATCACTCACCAGAATGAAATAATTTAGTTACCGATTTAAAACATTTTACAAAGTTATTTTTAATGGCATACTACACTACTTCCATGTACACTATGTTCCAAATTTTTACCGCCAAAATTTATGTCATCTGCTATAGTACGCCCACAGATTCTAGACCCTTCGACACTTCTGCTCATGTCACAAAAAGGAGAATCCATTCTGATAATAGGGTAATCAATCCATCTTCTGGGATGAGTTGTTTATTATTACATGTTGGAAAATTAACTTCTCTTTTATGATCATTGTAGTTTTTAAAGTGGTAACTATTTTGCTTGTATAACAGTTGGGAAATTTTATCTATAAAGCACGTGATTTTGCATGTGCTAAATCATGACCAATTCGTACGTCCTTCATTTCTTTCTCCCCTTCAGTGATTCTGACCTGCTGAATTTAGATGCACAGCGGGAAGATCCCAAAGAATATGAAGAAAATTTAACCACTGATAGTCAGCCAAAAGAGATTTCACAGAAACAATTTGAAAATAGTTTTCGTACAATCGAAATTTTTAAGCAGCAATGCTTGGAGGCTGACCCTGATGAAGAGAGAAGCAGTAGAATTTGCAGAAGAGTAGAAGAGGCGATAGGGCCATACTGTTGGGTGTATGAAAAAAAGAAACAAAATGCCCACCAAACTACATTAGCTCAATTCTTTGTTAAGAAGTAGAATAAGAAATTTATATTCTGAATATGTTTTATCGTCTTTCAGCTTCACGGTTTTCCTTTAACTAGACCCTGAGACACCCTAATTCTTTTATAAAAAAAATTAAGGGTCAAAAAAGAAATCTGAGGAACGAATTATACATTTTCCCATAGGTTATTATATTCGATCAGTGCGTTTTCGATTAATGTGCCTGTTTTAAAAACGCATTAGGTGCACTAATCGAGGAATCGAATTGATCACGAAGAATTTTCCTGTGATTTATTTTCACACAATTCATTTTCCACATGATAAATTTGTCCCATGATTAATTTTCCTGTGATGAATTTTCTCCACAATGAATTGGGCCGACACACTCCGTAAGCATGGTTCTAGGACAGAAGTTTCCAAATATAGACTAGTCTGCAATTGTAAAAGTATTGGAGCAAATAGTTAGGAATAGAATACAGGATTGGGTTGATGGAGACATTGGGTTCTCTATGATGGTCAGCATGGGTTATGAAGGGCAGGTTTTGTTTTAGCAATCAGCTTACATTTTTATATTTTATGATACGATAAGAAATGTGTTGGATTTGGGAGAGTTGTATAGTGATATTTTTGGACTTTACAAAGACATTTGATAGATTACGACATGACAAGTTGGTGTATAAGTTACAGAAGATGGGATTGGATAATAGATTGGTTTAGGTGGGAGATGGATTTCATTGTCTGGTACAAGACCATCGCCCTGCTGATTAGAAGCGTGAAGTGGCTTGAAAAAGTTCTATGTTTGCTCCCTAGAGCAGGGTTTCTGGACTATGTAAACATAAATTTAAAAAATACAAAATATATATATATATATATATAAAATTGATAAAAAATAGAAAAAAAATCCTTAGTTCATCCATGGTACAAAATATACTGTAGGTTTGCTAATAGCTTTTGTGGGTGGGAATAATATTAAAAAAAAAAACAAGATGGATTGAAGATTGGCTCTCTGAATGATACCAGCAAGTTGTGTATGATGGAGCAGTGTCTCAAAAAAGGAGGATAACCAGTGGTATTCTCCAGGGTTCTGTTCTTGGGCCTCTACTATTTAACTTGTTTGTAACTAGGAATCTTAAGTTGTTTGCATGATGCAAAGTTATGTAGAATTATCAGGAGTATTGCTGATGTTAATTCTCTACGGGTAGATTTGTATAGATTTTAGCTTGGATTCATGAGTGGGGTTGTAGGTTTAATATTAATAAATGCAAGGTGCTGGGTACAGAGATATATAACTACATGCTATATTGGGAGACCTGTGCTTCAGTAAGTGGATGAGATCTAGAATCTTGAAGTGATAGACAGAGGGCTAAAGTTCTGAATTCACATTGCAAGTGTTATGAAAACTGCACGTTGTATTGCTGCCATGATAAAGTACACTAACACGTAGAGCTGTGGAGGTGATGCCTCTGTATAGAGCATTGGTCAGATTACACGGGGACTATTGTGCTCAAATTTGGTCACCTATTTGTCATTGTTATATGGAAACAAAAGAGACGATTCAGAGATGAATGACCAAAGTGATATCAGACTCTGGAGTGTTGGTTATGCAAAGTATTTGAGGAAATGTAGATTGCAGAGTTTGGATAGGAGGAAAAGAAGTGATATTGATAGAGATCTTCCAGTTAGTTAACAGATCTTGTTGGATGAATACAGAAGGGATTATAAAAAGAGTAAGAGGGAAAGAATGAGAGGCCATCCCTGGAAGTTGTGTAAAAGATGTGGTAGAGTGTGAGGAGTAGGTTTTTTACATGGAGAGTGGTTGGTGAATGGAACACATTACTAGAATGCATTGTGAATATGGGAAGTGGAAATGATTTCAGGGCTCAGTATGATAGACATGTTGGTAGTTAAGTGGATCTCCTATGATGAGTCTGCTGACTTCATGGGGGTTATTGTAATGATGATAATAAGACACCCATACAGAGATCAACCGGTCTCCTTACTATAATGTATTTTAGTCTCAGTCTCTGCATACTACTGCTCAGATCTTTCTTCCCTTTATTCCTGTTTCAACCAGAAGTCTTCCAACTCATTACTGACAGATTTGGGCCCAGGTATTATCTGGTGGTTGGCCTGCAGCTTCACCATTTTAAGTGATGTACCTTTGAAATGGAGGTGGTGTTAGATCTCCTAAGTATGTCAGGAATGCCCTTGAAGGATATTACTCTTACTGCATGCATATAAGAGTATATAAAGGGTGTTTCAAACTGAACACTCAAATATATATTACTTAGTCACTAATTTTCATATGAACACATAATCAAAACCATTTGTTTGTCACTGTTATTGTTATAATCTTACAAATGCTCAGTATACATGTTCATATCAAATCTAGTTCTTCTTCTTCTTCAACCTTCTGGTTCTGTCCACTGCTGGACGAAGGTCTCCCCCATGATTTTCCAGATCACTCGGTTTTCTGCTTCTCCCATCCATCCATCTCACTCCTGCAATTTGTTCCAGTTCATCTCTTCACCTTCTTCTCGGTCTTCCTCTTTGTCTTGCTCCATCCATTGGTCTCCACTCTGTTGTTTTTCTAGTCCATCTCCCGTCACTGCATCTGGCAATATGGCCAGCCCATCTCCACTTAGCCTGTTTAATGTATTTTACAATATCCATGACACCTGTTTGAGATCTTATCCAGATATTTGTATTCCTATCTCTTAATGTTATTTATAGCATACTTCTTTCCATGCGATGTTGTGTTGTTCGCAGCTTTTTGTTTAGGGCTTCTGTTAAAGTCCATGTTTCTCCTCCATATGTTAGGACAGGAAGTATGCACTGGTCGAAAGCTTTCCTTTTCTCTCATTTTCCCATAAGCCATCCATCCAAGGTGAATTCTTCGTTCAATCTCTTTTCTTTGGCACTCCTCAAAGGATAACAATTGGCCCAAATATACATATGAAGTAACTTGTTCTGTTTCATGGTTTTCAACTTTGATAGTTCTATGGTTTATGTATTTATTCATCATTATTTTTGTTTTTTCTCTATTTATTTTTAATCCAATTTCTCTGGAGGCTTTGTCTAGCTGATTTAGCCTTTCTTCCAGATCTTCAAGATTATCTGCTATCAGGACAATATCATCTGCAAATTTCAGATGATGCAGCCTTTCTCCATTTATGTTTATTCCTTTTGTTTACCAATCAAGGCTTCTAAAGATTTCCTCTAGTGCAGCTGTAAATAATTTGGGAGATATGGAGATGTGATATAAAGGCCTTGCCAGATGCCTTTTTGTATTGGGAACTTTTCACTGTTTTTATATAATTTAATTACAGCAGTTGCATTATTGTAAATATGTTTTAATGTTTCAATATATGGTTTCTCAGTTCCCTGGGTTTCAAGTGCTTTTAGTGTTGCAGATGTTTTAACTGAGTCAAATGCTTTTTCATAGTCTATATAGGCCAGACATAAGGGTTTATTGTATTCAATTGATTTTTCAATGAGCTGTCTTAATGTGTGAATATGGTCCAAAGTATTGTAATTCTTCCTAAATCCAGCTTGTTCACAGGATTGCATTCCCTCTGGTTTAGATTTTATTCTATTATTTATAATTTTTGTGAAAACTTACCAGCTGGAGAGAGTGACCATATGGTTTTGACTTGGAAAATGAATAGACATGCAGGAGTATCAAAGAGATGGGAACTTATGTGGAATTATAATGCAGGTGATTATAATAGTCTTAGATGTCAACTTCGGGAAGTTTCATGGAGGGAGGAATTGGAAGGCCAGGATATCATTAGTGCATGGGAAATTGTGAAAGAATATTTGTTAGCAGCAAGGTAAGTTGTATACCACGAGTGAAGAAGAGGACACAATTTGGAGTAAAGTGGATGACAAACAATATTAAACAGGAATTGCATGCGAAAAAGAGGCTATGGAAGAGATATAAGGAGACAGGTGAAGAGAAGATACATGAAGAATATAAGACATATAAGACACAGGCCAGAAGAATGACTATTGTGGTAAAGAAAGCGAAACTGGAATATGAGAGGAGATTGGCCCAAAGATCCAAAGAAAATCCTAGGGAATTTTTTAGCTATGTGGCCAGTAGGAGAAGAAATGACTGTGGAAGAATGATATTGTGGGATAAAAATGGGAATAGAGTGACTGATGCAGAGGACATAGTGGAATTGTTCAATGAACACTTTATTGGACTATTTCATCCTAGAGATGTCAATTTTAATGCTAGAGGGATAGGGCTGGTTCGAGGTTTAGAGGTACAGGAGGAGAGCGTGTGTGTTTCAGATACTGAGTACTCTGGATGTCAGTAAAGCTTTGGGACTGGATGGTATTTCACCACGAGTTTTGAGAGAATGTGCTAGGGAACTGACAGTGCCTTTAACCTGGCTTTTCAATGAAAGTCTGGCTTTGGCAAAGGTGCCCAGGGAATTGAAGGAAGGTAAGATAGTGCCATTGCATAAGGGCGGTAGCAGACTGGAAGTGTCTAATTATAGACCAGATTGTGTGTCATCAGTAGTTGTTAAGATCTTGGAGAAAGTAGTGAGAGACCGTATACAGCATTGGGCAGATGAGGGTAGTGTTATCTGTGAGAGTCAACATGGATTTGTGAAAGGGCGCTCTTGTTTTAGCAATATGCTAGCCTTTTATAATAAAGTTACAAGAACATTAGATGAGGGAAAGGCATATACTGCAATTTTCTTAGACTTAGCGAAGGCATTTGACAGGGTGCCACATGATAAGCTGATATTTAAGTTGCAGCACATAGGTCTGGATGTCAGATTGGTCAACTGGATTCAGGATTGGCTGTCTGATAGGTATCAGAGAGTTGTGTACGGTGGAGCAGTTTCAAGGAGGCAGAGGGTTACAAGTGGGGTCCCATAGGGCTCAGTACTAGGACCTATGTTGTTTAACCTTTATATCAATGACATTGCCAGTGGATTGCAAGGGGATATTCAGTTGTTTGTGGATGATGCGAAGCTGGGAAGGATTTATTAGTAATAGTGCAGATGTGGTAGCCCTGCAAGAGGATTTGAATAAGCTAGATAGATGGGCTAATGAATGGGGGTGTCAATTTAATGCAGCAAAATGTAAGGTCTTGAGGTTTGGGAAACATCGATGGGATGCTGCATACTCTATGGGAGGAGTTATACTGGAGGAAGTAGGGGTGACAAGAGATCTGGGGTTGATGATTGATAGAAACCTGAAGTTTAGGGGACATATTGCAAAGGTGGTGAAGGTAACACAGAGGATTGCTGCTATTATGAGAAGGACACTGACCTGCAGAGATAAGAGGGTTATCATTCCGTTGTATAAGTCTCTGATCAGACCACATTTGGACTATTGTTCTCAGATTTGATCCCCAGGATTTGAAGGCGATAAATTAACTGTGGAAAGGATACAAAGACGGATGACAAAGATGGTTTCAGGACTGTACAAGGATAGTTATGAGGACCAGCTGAGGAAATGTGGACTGCAGAGTTTGGTGGATAGAAGAAGGAGAGGTGATATGATTGAGACTTTTAAACTGTTGAGAGGTGGTTACAGGGTTGACACTGGGGATTTCTTTTGCTTGGTTGAACAGCAGGAAGGAGTGATGACAAAACGCCATCCCTGGATGTTACGAAAGGAAACTGTGAGCAAGAGGGTGAGGAGTGGTTTCTTTGCGTGGAGGGTGGTTGAACTGTGGAATGCATTGCCTGATGGAGTTTGGAGAGCGAGAACAGTCGATGAGTTTAAGGAGTGGTATGATGGATTTGAGTTTCTTAGGGGGGACCTCCCCTTGATGAGTCTTGACAGACTTTATGTTCTTAGGCAGGACCTCCCATGATGAGTCTTTTGACTCCATGGAGGCCTGCCTGGAGGGGATTTATAACTCCCCACCATATTATTAATAATAATAATATGGTGGGGAGTTAGAAATGAGTCATAAATGTTTTTTTTTTTTTTTAATATGTGCTTCCCATGAAAGGTTATTATAAAACTATAGTGGCTGGGCTAAGGATTTTTTTGCCATTTTTTCAATTTTATATATATTTTTATAATTTTTTAAAATTCATTTTTGAGCCCTGCTCTAGAGACCAAACATGGAACTTTTTCAAGCCACTTCAGTCTTCCAATAAGCAGGTGGTGGTCTCACACTGGGCAATAAAATTCATCCCCCACCTGAAACTGTATTGTAAAATTTGAAATTATATATAAAAATATATATGTATGTGTATATATATGCCATACATAGTTGTATATGTTTATGTTTATAGATTGATTTACTCGGTTTGAGTAAATGTTATTTAGTATTAAGTGACTAGAACACCAAGATTAAATAAAAGCAGATTTTATTCGCACGACTAGTTTAGTCTTTCACAGACTTCTTCAGGTGCAAAAAACATAGAAATAACAAGCAAGATAACTTAAAGGAACTGGCTCTGAACAGTACAAAAAAGCGTCAGCAAACAAATGTTCAAGTTCAAGCTTTGATGAGTTTAAAAAAGAACTCTCTCTAGCTGTATTGTTAGGCATATGCATGCATTTAAGATCTTGGTCACACCAATATTGGATAGCAGAACATCTGACAAGTTGTAACTCAGGTTACTGTTGATATGTACAGAGTTAAGGATTATTTCTTTTGATTCTATTATTTTCCTTTCTATTTCTTTCTTTCTATATATATATATATATATATATATAAATTGCAAACGAATAAATATACATATAATGAATAATGCTATTTAACATACTAATAAGTGCTTATTAGTAAGTTAGATAGCACAGATGTGGTAGCCATACAAGAGGATTTGAATAAACTTGACAGATGAACAAATGAATGGGGGTGTGACACAGTTTAATTCAGCTAACGTCTGAGATACATTGATGGGGACTACATGCTCTGTTAGAGGAACTGTACTGGAGGAAGTGTGTGTGTGTGGGGGGGGGGGGAAGCATGGGATCTGGGCTGATGTTTGATAGAAACCTGAAATTCAGGGAACATATCGCAAAGGTGAATGTAACCCAGAGGATTGCTGCAATACTGAGAAGAATGCTGACCTTCAGAGATAAAAAGTTGTCATTCCATTGTATAAAGCCTTAATAAGATCATACCTGGATTACTATGCTCAAATTTGGTCTCCAGGATTTGAAGGGGACAAATTAACCATGGAAAGAATGCAGAGCCAGATAACAAGGATGATATCAGGACTGTACAGTGTTAGTTATGAGGATAGGTTGAGGGAATGTGGACTGCAGAGTTTGATAATTAGAAGAATGAGGAGAGGTGATATCATTGGGACTTTTAAACAGTTGAGAGGTAGTTACAGGGTTGACACTGGGGAGTTCTTTCATTTGGTGGAACAGGGGGCCATCCATGGAAGTTATGAGCAAGAGAGTAAGGAGTGGTTTCTTTGCATGGAGGGTGGTTAAATCATGGAATGCATTGCCTGATGGAGTGGTGAAAGCACAAATGTTCAATGGGTTCATGGAGTGGTATGATAGACTTTGTGTTTCCTAGGGTGGGCCTCCCATGATGAGTCTTATGACTCCATGGAGGTCTGAATCATAATAATAATAATAATAATAATAAATGTTCAAAAGCAGGAAGTTAACAAACTCTATTTAATTTTTTGGGTGAGGGAGGGAGGTAGGGGGGATTTGTCATAAGTTGATTTTTCCCTTGAGAAAGTGGAATAACGACAGACTGTCTGAATGGTTTTGCATTTGATTACTAGAAGCTTGGTAAATTATCTGAATATTTCTTTCAGTATTATCATGCATTGGAGAATTATTTGTATAGAAAATGATCTTGAAATTCATGCTATCCATTGTTTTCTTTTCTTTATAGCAATCTGAAGTTGTTAAGGCAAATTTAGTTCATTATGTTTAGAGTTTAGTTCATAATGTTCATTAATATTGGACTTTCTGTGATATGAATTTTGGGTTTGCATAGTATTGGATGGTATTTTTTCTCCTATGAAACTGCTGTTATTGGTCTCGTGCTACTTCATAAAAATAAAAATTATAGGCCTTTTTATTAGTTTGTCTAGGTCTGTGTATATAGTACTATAATAGGTCACAGATGAATAATAGTAATATAGATTATTTTTTTTTCCCTGTTTGTATAGAAAGATGGCCATTACTCGAAAAAAGCCTCTTCCATGCAGTAGTTGCAATAATCATAAGTTTGTTAATCAACAAAACAACGAAAATAATCCCATGACAGAGAAAACATTTAAATGCAGTGAATGTCAGAAAAGCTTTACGCATCAACGAAGTTTTGTTTGCCATAAGCGAAATCACTTATCTACAAGTATACAAAATTGTCACCAAAATATATCAACAGAAAAAAATCAAGATAATTCAGGAAGGTCTTCAATTTTATGGACTCAAAATGTTCAAGATTGTAGGATTAATATGCCAGTTCATTCTTCACAACCATTATGCAGATCCAAAAAAATGCAATCAGTTTATGGTATCCAAAACAGAAAAGAATGTAAGCAAAGTAAGCATCATTGTCATAAAAATAATTTCCATCAAACTTTGAGGAATAATTGGTCAAAGTTAGTCACAGACAAAATTTCTGCTTTGGCTTTTGCATGTGCTTTAAAAGGCCACCAGTGTTCTGCTTTGTAATAGTATTTCAATGTGAACATTTAATAGTTGTGACAGAAGAATGTGTTTTTATAAAATATAATGATGCACTTTTTTATAATATATTTTTATTAAATTCACAAAATATTTTCTGAAAGTATTTCTATTTATTTCTTGTTATTTCATAAGCTCTTTCTTAATATCTTTTAAAATAACCAGAAGAATAATTTGAAGATAATATATATAAAATTTAAATTATTTTTGACTTACATTTGTAACAACATGATCTGTGTATATAGATTTGAAAAAAATAGCTTTAAGTTATGAGGAGTAATGTATGTTACTGGCATTCCTAAATTTCAAATATTATATTATAGTTTCTACATGTATTCATGGAAATTTACGGTTATTTCTAATTATAGAAACAGTGAACTCTTTGCCATATTCTGTGTAGGACTTTAATTTTTAAATTCCTATAGATCCTTAAAGTTGTAACTTTGTATATAGTTTGAAGCAGTCATGCATTTAATGGGCTCCTGAACTTCTTAGATTCTGACATTAATTAAAGTAGTAACAACAAGAAGGAAAACATTAGTTTTCCTTCTGTTTTTTTTAGTTTTCTATTCTCTTGTTGTTCACATGTTCTAAATATTTATTTGGCGTTACTTTTATCAACATTCAGCTTGAAATAAATGTCAATTAAGTTTTGAGATATCTGATGTTTATAGATATTCCTAATTTGTGTAAGCATTTTTTGCAGATATTTGCCATATACTATAACATATTCAAAATTAAGGTTACTGTACAATTTTACATAAATAGATATGATAGCACATTTTTATTTATTTATTTATTCATTCATCTAGTCATTTCTTCCCACTGATCATAAAATAAAAGTATAGGTAAAAAATATGCATGATGTACTCCTTCAGCGAATTTCAATATATTCAGAAGTCTGGAGTTTTTATTTTTACACTAAGTGTATTAATATATAATTATTGTGGTTTAAATATAACATTTATAATTGTCTTTGGTGTCATCATTATAATTTTTTTTTATTATTATTATCAGATCATTCCATACATAGTTTCTTTATATTTTTTAATGTTTTGCAGGCTCATGATCCTTTAAATCATAAAGATAACCCACTGCATCATGAAAGTTTCAAAGAATACTGTTTATATTATTATATTATATTATATACATATATTATACTGCTGTATAATATATGTATATAATATTTTTTTTATATATTTTGTTGTCGTTTGCTTATGCTTGGGTAAAGGATTAAAACAAGAATATAATTTCTTGTCAAGTACTTTATAACCACATGGCAAAAAAAAAAAAAAAAAAATTTCTACAACTATCTCATAACCAGAGTATTTAATAATATGGTAATATACCATTTTACTACTTGTATGTGGAAAATGAATTCTGCATTGATTTAACCTTTGTGTATTCCTGGGTCTAACTCTCACTGAGCCATAATAAATTTAGTTTAATCCTTTATCCAAGTGTGAGCAAACAAAGTTTGCGCCTGAAAGTATCTTCAGGACTAGGGCAAGGTGATACAACACCAGGGCAACTCGTTGCAAAGGTGTAGCAAGCTACCAACACTCCTGTCTCAGTATCTCCTTTAATGCAAAACACATCTCCTTGCGGATATGTCTCATGTTATGCATTAAGGGAAGGGCCACTACCCAGACTAGTTTCGACCTTTATTGAGGTCTCTTCAGTGGGAGCCGAATGCTTCTGCCTAGTATCTCAGCTTGGGCCTGGCTCCCACTGAAGAGACCTCAATAAAGGTCGAAACTAGTCTGGGTAGTGGCCCTTCCCTTAATGCATAACATGAGACATATCCGCAAGGAGATGTGTTTTGCATTAAAGGAGATACTGAGACAGGAGTGTTGGTAGCTTGCTACACCTTTGCAACGAGTTGCCCTGGTGTTGTATCACCTTGCCCTAGTCCTGAAGATACTTTCAGGCGCAAACTTTGTTTGCTCACACTTGGATAAAGGATTAAACTAAATTTATTATACTCTAACCAAGTGAAAAATAAACTTTCAACATCTTTCTCTAAATCCAGAGTAATTTATTAAAAAAGGGTGGCACACCATTTGGCAACTCCTATAGGTAGAGATGACCTACGAATGCTTCTGCCTAGTATCTCAGCGAGGTCGCTAGTGAGTCTTCACTGATACGGTTGCGAACTTTCTTCTCTGTAGAACGTGGTAATTAAATATGATGGTTTTGAAGTGTAGCTGCTAGATTAACTAGCAGAGACGCGTTTATTTAAAGTCATTAAATTGCGGACTATACTGAATCTAAGAACATCAGCAAAGGTAAGTGGACGGTAATTGCAACGAGGGCGATTCGTTAGGCCTAACAGCCGATAGAATCGCCATTGTTAGCATATCTATTCCAGATACATTTACTTGCGTTTATACGCAAACTGTCAATAATGAATGTGTCAGATTTGGACGCCATCACAGATTCGCTGGACGAAGAGCCAGCGCTCATACTTGTAAATAAACTTCAAAGGAAATTTAAGCTCAAATGGCCATCAAACTTGATAGATCCTGATACAATTATAGACTCTCTAGATAAAGGATTGGCTTTCAGCTTCATAAAGAAACTCCTTAAGAAGTTCGAGCGTGAATGGCCCGGCTTCCTGAATCTTTACTCTTCACCTGAGACTGACGATGATCCAAATGAAGACACTCCTCAAATGGAGGAAAATTTAAATCCAGTCACCTCTGAATCTACTCATTCAGATCAAGGAGAGAAGCACGTGCGTAAAAAACGCAAAACTCTCGCCTCGGAGTCAGCAAACGAAAATGGCATGGATGAAGATGTCCCCAACATAGATTCCTCTGCCTCCACCTATGAAAAGGTGCCTCCAGTCATTCTTAGGGAAAAACAGAGATGGACAGCCCTAAGAACCACCATGGCCAACCTGCAAATAAATTACTCCACTGCCAAGAACATAGAGGAGGGCATCAAAATTCAGCCCACTACAGTGTCTGACTATAGAAATTTAACCAAGGAGTTTGACACAAGAGGTATACAATACCATACCTTCACACTTACCTCGGAGAAAAATCTTAAAGTAGTACTCCGAGGAGTATCTGAAGACATTGAAACAGCTGAAATAGCTGCTGACCTCAACATGCAAGATCTGCCTCCCATCAAAGTCAGTAGAATGTACAGATCTAACAAGACCCCTATGCCTCTAGTATTGGTAGAAATACACAACATCTATAAAGATATTTACAATTTGAAGACAATCTGCGGGCTCAAGATCTCACCAGAGCCACTTAGGAAGAGGGCCTCTTCTGGGCAATGCCATAGATGCCAAAAATTTGGTCATGCCCAGAAGTTGTGCAAAGCCCAATACAGATGTCTGAAATGTGGTGACGCCCACCCCACATATACCTGCTCCAAGCCAAAAACCACCCCGGCTAAGTGTGCTAATTGTGGTGGCCCCCACCCTGCAAATTACAGAGGATGTATATGCCACCCAAAAAACAGACAAACTGAGTTAATCAGTCAGTCTAGCTCACTGACAGAAACGAAAGCCCCAGAAGCCCAAGTTCATCAGGCTCCTATTAGCTTGAACAAGATGACAGGTGTTCACCCACCATCAACTGAGCCCCCTAAGAAAATAAATCTTCAACACCAAACAAGAACATATGCTGATGTGGCCCGCCCCAAAAAAGCAATCCATGACCAGAATATGACAAATCCACATTCAAATATAACAGCCGTCATCACCTCTTCTCTTGTAAATATGTTACAGGATTTCAGTAACGCAAATCCATCACTGAGCACTACAAAAAGTTTCTTGCAGCAAACACAGCTCATTTTATCTGCACTCTCCAATGCATAGGAAAAAATTTACCCCAGATTCTCTAATGATTATCTCATGGAATGCCAACGGCCTTAAAAATAAAATACTAGAAGTACAGGAATTCAATGACAGATATAATCCGGATATATTATTAATTAATGAAACTCACCTGAGACCTGCTGACAATCCTAAATTCAAAGGATATCAGCTCTACAGGAATGATAGACTGGATTACAGAGGTGGTGGCACAGCCATCCTCATCAAAAATCACATCAATCATCATTCTGTAGCCATTCCTACAACCACCAATCTCGAACTTACAGGTATCAATGTCATCACAAACTCTATCGGAAACATAAAAATATATTCTGCTTATAACCCACCATCAAAAACATTGCTGACCACAGATCTGGATGCTATCCTCGGCATTAAACTGCCGGTTATTATTGCAGGAGATTTTAACGCAAAACATCACGCCTGGAGCAGTAGGTCTATAAATAGGAATGGCCGCATCCTCTATAACTACACAAGCTCAAATTGCGCAACTGTGGCTGGTCCCTCAGTGCCAACTCACCACAGTCCTACTGGCTCATCCGACGTCTTGGATATAGCTGTCCTTCAGAATGTTAACCTACAGTACTCCCTGGAATCATTGAATGAGTTATCATCAGACCACAATCCTATTCTGCTCCAACTGGGTTATCAGAGGGATCTTCCCCATTCGCCTCATACCTTCATTCCCTGGGAAAAACTATCCAAAATGCTTCCAAACTACATTGATTCCATCCCTCATATTAATTCCAAGGAAGAAATTGATTCTGCAGTCAATAAACTTACTAATCAAATCAACACAGCCATAGCATCTATCACCTCAAATTCAGTTGCCTTCAAGCCTAAACGACTACCAGATGACATAATGAACTTAATCAGGGAGAAAAATAAAGCAAGAAAAAGATACCACAACACCAGAGCACCCCAAGACAAGAAATATCTCAACAAAATGAACAGTGCAGTGAGAGATGCACTTAAAGTCCATAGAAACAAACTATGGGAAGATAAATTAGCCTCCATATCACCTGGTGATCAATCCGTTTGGAAGTTCCTGAGAAACATCAAAAACAAAAACAAATCTCTTCCTCCTCTCAAATCTGACCTGAACATTGTTTACACAGATGCAGAAAAAGCCGAAACTATAGCTAAAAATTTAGAAAAACAGTGTAGCCCTTCATACAATAATCTAAATTTCAATCATATTTACAAAGTCCACCGCCACGTCAGACACGTGTTAAAACGGCCTGATACCTGTACTAGCCAACTCACACCTATTTCCCCAGCTGAAATTTATGACATTATAAAGAATTTAAAGAATAAAAAAGCTCCAGGGCCTGACGGCATCTCCAACAAAGTTATTAAACTGCTACCCCGAAAGGCCATCGTATATCTCACAACAATAATAAATGCTATGTTCAGGTTTAAGTACTTCCCCTCTGCATGGAAGTTGGCAGACGTAGTTCCTATATACAAACCAGGCAAGGATCCTCAGCAGCCTCAAAGTTATCGTCCCATAAGTCTGATATCTAATCTGGGCAAAATAGCAGAAAAAGCTATCCTTTCCAGAATTCAACTTTCAGTAAAAAAATTAAACATCCTTCCTTCAGAACAGTTTGGTTTTCGCCAATTTCACAGTACCACCCAACAAATTCACAGACTAATAGAATTCATTATCACAAGTTATAATTGGCATCAATACACCGGGGCAGTTTTTCTTGATTTAGAGAAGGCGTTTGACAAGTTATGGCACTTTGGACTACTATACAAGTTGATTTTAGCTGGCATTCCATCAGATCTAGTTCAAATTATAAAGTCATTTCTTAGTGACAGACGAATGCAAGTCAAACTAAATGATATATTATCTACCCAACGACGCATCTTGGCAGGAGTTCCTCAAGGGTCCCTTCTGGCACCGATACTTTTCACGATTTACATGGCGGACATTCCGCACAATCCAATGTCATCCATCATTGCCCTATACGCAGACGACACAGCTATACTAGCCAGATCTATTAAACCTCATCTTGTCACCAAGAAACTGCAAGAAAATCTGCAGAGATTAGAGCACTGGTTCTCGGAATGGAGACTGCAAGTAAACCCTCAGAAGAGTATTGCCATGCTCTTCACTAAAAACTCAATATTCCCCAAAGATGATATCTTCCTATTTAATACCAAGATTCCCTGGAAAGCAGAAGCCAAATATCTGGGTGTACTGCTGGACAGAAAACTAACTTTCAGTTCACATATAAAAGCCTCATGTTCAAAAGCATCAAGAGTCATTGCACAGCTTTACCCTCTTATCAATAGGAATAGCAAGCTGGATACCAAAATAAAACTGCTCCTTTATCAACTGTTGATTCGACCCATTATCACTTACGCATCCCCAGCCTGGAGTCACACCTCAAGTACAAATATCCTCAAACTACAGAAAGTGCAAAACAAATGTCTCCGCATGATATTAAACGCACCATGGTACGTCAGAAATGTCCAACTTCACCGGGATACAAATATCCCCTACATCTATTCTTTCCTGCAGTCTTCAGCAGTGAAGTTCTTCTCAGTGTCCTCTTCACATCCAAATGAATTAGTGCAACAAGCAGCAAATTATGATGAAACAGACTTCTCAAAATATAGGAGACCGAAGGCCATCCTACTTCCAAATGAAGATCTCTGAATCGCACCCACTCAGGCAGAGCTCTTAGCTCATAAACTTTTCCTCACACAGTAATCCTTATCAGATAGCAGGGAATAAAAAAGCATTTTGCTTCGCCCTTATAGTCAGCAACGTCTTGCGTCTTGCGTAGTATCTCAGCTTGGGCCTGGCTCCCACTGAAGAGACCTCAATAAAGGTCGAAACTAGTCTGGGTAGTGGCCCTTCCCTTAATGCATAACATGAGACATATCCGCAAGGAGATGTGTTTTGCATTAAAGGAGATACTGAGACAGGAGTGTTGGTAGCTTGCTACACCTTTGCAACGAGTTGCCCTGGTGTTGTATCACCTTGCCCTAGTCCTGAAGATACTTTCAGGCGCAAACTTTGTTTGCTCACACTTGGATAAAGGATTAAACTAAATTTATTATACTCTAACCAAGTGAAAAATAAACTTTCAACATCTCACTGAGCCCTCAATAAAGATTGAAACCAGTCTGGATGGTGACAGTGTTTTTGCATTATGGAATACTTAGGCAGTCAATATGAAGTCAACAGCCTGTATATACAAGTAGACTACTTCTTCACATGCAAACTTTGCTTGCGCTTAGGTAAAGGATTTAAATGCTGACTATCTAGTTTCGCGACTCATGTGACTGCTGGCATATGTTGGCAAAAAAAAATTTAACACATTCCACATAAGATAAATTGACACTAAACTCTAATGCTTAACATAGAACAACCAGACACATATAGTTGACTGGACATGTATCATCTAATTCCCATAGCGTTATTAGATTAATGTTGACAGCATTGAAGTCTGTGGTGTTAGAGATAATATCTGAGAATTCCAAACATCAAGTAGAATCAGTCCATAGTTTTTGTCAACAAAATGGTGTGAACAGACTTTTGTCAATTCTTTGTTGCCATGCTAGATTTTCATCTACTACTGTCATAAAAATGTCTATTGGAAAGATGTTAGTTGTCAAAGCTCAGAATTATGAGTATTATTATTATTATTATTATTATTGCATGGCACCTCCATGGAGTCTCCTAAGACTCATCATGGGAGACTCAAGCAGGGGCTAATTCTCCATGCTTGCTATGCAAGCTCATTAATTGAGAAAGAAGTAATATTTATTTGTTAATAAATGCATGTATTTATAAGCATTCCATTTAGGCTTTTATTTTTGTAGACAGAAGATGTCTTAAGCTTGCATGGCAATAATTGAGCTTTGCGTTGTGTATCGAAGGCTGATGCTTGCTACCTTGTAGGAGCTTCCAGGTCCTCACAGCAGCACTGTGATTTCATGCGCATGCGTAGCCATTTCACGTCGTCTCACTCTGTTGCTTAAACACAGGCCATACGCAGTCAACGTAGCTCTGGCCAGTGAGCTTCAGCCAGCTTTTACAAGTGTGTGTGTGTGTTGCTTGGGAAAATTAAGTTACAACCAACTTTTTATGAAGATGTTATTGACCAGTTCATAAAGAACCGTAGGATAGAATTTGTATTCAAGTAACTAAAGTGAAAAAGATAGAATATCATTTGTAAAATAAATGTTGTATTTGTATGATTAAATGTACATAAATTTCTAAATATATAGTTTTAAATGGTCAGTAATCCATTATTCCGCTAATCAGACTTCAATCACACCTCTCACTCCCTGAATGATAACAAGAGCAAGCGTGAATTTCAAGACCAGCATTCACCCCTGGACCCAAGCTATTAACACAATATCTATCATACCTCTCCTTGAAACCATTAACAGACAGAGCATCACAAATGACTAAGGTAGCCCATTCCATTTATTCACTATGGAGAGTCTCCAAGCAAAAAATCTAGTTCTCACTCCCTTGCTAACCACACACACACTTACCCAACTTCTAAGAATGATCTCTTGTTCTAGCCAAGTGCCGAAACATTTCCCTTACAGCAATCCTATAAAAGTCCTTAAGTAATGTAAATGTTTCTATCATATCCCCCCCACTTTTTTTTTTACTTGTTAACCAACTTTTGCAGTCCACAAACTCTCAATCTATCCTAATAAGGAGCATTCCATAGACATTCACCATCTTGGTCACATGCCTCTGGATTCTCTCCACCACTTCCTCATTCTCAAGAAACCCAGCTGGCCAGACCTGAGCACAGTAATCCAGATGTGGTTGTATCAAGGCTTTATAAAGAGGAATGATAACTCCCTTATCCCTGCTTGTTGGTGTGTTCTTCAATTACCAAGTAATTCTGTGAGATACCCTGTCTATTTTTATAGTATGCTCTCTAAACTTCAACTCTTCATCTACTACTACCACCAAATCTCTGGCTTTAATTTCCTAGAATACAGCTCCTTCAATGTGGTACACAGTTTGTAATCTTTGTATCCCAGAATGCATAAGTTTATACTTTTCCACATTAAACTGACATCCATTATGTTTTGCCCATACCATCAGCCTATTTACATCATCCTTCAAGCTCTCTACATTACCTGGATTAACTATTACCCTACCCAACTTTCCATCATCAGCAAACAACCGAACATCCCCTTTTAAATTATTTCCTGTATCATTTATGTACAAATTAAACAGTAGTGGTCAAAGCACAGAGCCCTACAGCACACCATTAGCCATCTGCCTTCTCCTGAATTCTGCTCCTCCATATACTACTTATTGGTATCTCTCTATCAGCTGCCCTTTTATCTATATCACTAGTTTCATATCCATCCCCATTTGTTGTAGTTTGTGTAACATAGTTCCATGTGATATCCTGTCAGATGCCTTTGCAACATCCAGAAGTATCATCATGGTGCAAAGGCATCTGACAGGATACCACATGGAACTATTATTATTCCTGACACCTCCAAAGAGTCCGAAGACTCATCGCGGGAGGACACCTACAACTGTCTCAACCACTATACCGAACCTCTACTACGAATTGTCTCCATCAATGCCATCTACCGCCGACCTCCACCACAACTGGTATTCTATCTGTAAATTGTGTGTGTTCTGAAGGGTCGATTTGTCTGTACGCGGGATGAAAAACCTGCGTTTCCGGGAGAAAAACCCTGCTACCCCTGTATGAGATCGGCTAACTCACCTTCGATTGAAAATCGTCCAGATAAAGATTTCTCCTGTTGCGACGAGAATCGAACTTAGGCTTATTCCAATCAAAGGGCGCAATGTACCATCGTTCTTCCAATTGTGCTACGGAGGCGCTTAACTATGTTACACAAACTACAACAAATGGGGATGGATATGAAACTGGTGATAAATATCAGTTTCCTATCCAACTTAGCTGTAACTCTATTATAAAAAAGTTAGTAGATTACTAAGGCATGACTGACCTCTTATTGTATCATATTCTTATCCACCTATTCCTGAATTCTCTTTTTGACCAACTTTTCCAGTATTTACCACCACCACTCCTGAGATACTAATTGGTCTATTATTTACTCCCACAGACTTAGATCCTCCTTTATGCAAAGGAATTATTTTACCCTCCTTCCACTCTCTTGGAACTTTACCAGAGCTGAGACTTAAACAGCCTAGTCAAAGGCATCGTCAGTTCCCCTGCACATTCTTGTAAAACATGAGCTGACTTCCAATTCCACAGTTGTATTTACATTCAGATTCTGCAATATTCTAAGTACCTCCAGTTCTTCAACCTTTGTTCACACATCAGTCCCTGTCGCCTGTGTTATAACAGTATCTTCACTTGGATAATATACCCTTGCAAAATTATCACTCAGCAGCTCAACAATTTCATTTGCACTCATTAATTATGTATGTACTAGCATATCTTGTAATTTTGTAAAACATATTTCTTTATCAGCCTAGATTTATCTTAGTTGCATAATAAACATATATCCAGCATGGCATTATTCTTTTATATTATTATAAATCATAGAATTGTATTCTACATATGTGCAGGAAACCACTGCAATAACATGTTGTTACTTGCTTTGAAGTTGTTATATGAATTAACTTCATTGCATTTGATTCACTAACATGTGGCAGAAAAGCCAGCTACTGACTTGAAAGTTGATTTATTTTATTAATTTGTTTATAATTAAACTGATTCATAAAAAGTTATTCAATACATTCCAAAATAGGTGACAAATGAGCCTTGTTGTAAGGCTCATTTGTCAGGACTTTGCAGATATCAATGCAGATATATTTTGACTGCAGATATTAATGAGGAAGCTAAGGTAAGGCCATGAGGTAAAAATGTATTGCGTCAGTGAACTCTATTATGGAAGGGAGAATAAAAACCAGTTCAGAGTAGGAAAAACTGCTATCTCCATATGAGACTGGCTAACTCATCTTTACTTGAAAAACTTTTATGAATGTTCCTTGCATTCAGAATTCAAATGCGGGTCTCTTTTCAAATCATAGGTGCTTTTTGACTGCATCAGGTAACACTGAATCCATTGGGGTCTGGAGGGATAATGATAGATATAAAAGCAGTGATATTTTTATGCTTTATACTAATGCCAGGAGTATCCGAAATAAAGGAGATGAATTGGTGGTGCTGATAGCATCAGCCTAGCCAAAGATTATTGGGATCTCTGAGACATGGTTGATGGAAGATGATATAATAACAGGAATTGGAATAGCAGGGTATAGCATTTTTCGGCAGGATAGGAAAGGAAAATGTGGTGGTGGTGGTGGAGTACCGCTTATGATGAGTGATGACTTACATCTAAGAGTGAAGGCTTTGGAAGGCAGAGAGAGACTAATGGTTTTAAAAGCATATGATGTGAGGTAGAAGTGGCCAAGACAGGATATTTAGTGTGGTGTTGCTGCAAACCAAGGAGCACAGAGGGTGGGGAGCAGATGTTTAGGCAGTTGAGCTTGGCAAGTGCAAGAAGAATGATTAATATGGGAAATTTTAACTACATCAATATAAGCTGTGAAGAGGGAAAATGCATGTAGTAATAAGGGAATGGAATTTCTAGAATTCTTGAGGGACAAATGTCTTAGGCAACATGTAATAGAGGGAACAAGAGGTTCAAGAGTTTTGGATTTGGTCATAGCATCAGAAGAGCTGATAATAACTGAGATGACATCTCAGTTATTATCTGCTAAAGAACTGACAGCTCTGTTGACCTGGCTCGTCAATAAAAGTCTGGCTGTGAGAAAGGTACCCAAGGAATGTAAGATAGTGCCGTTGCATAAGGGTGGCAGCAAACTGGAAGTGTCTAATTATAGGCCAGTTTGTGTGTCATCAGTAGTTGTTAAGGTCTTGGAGAAATTATTGAGGGACTATATACAGCGATGGGCAGATGAGAATAATGTTATCTGTAAGAATCAACATGGATTTGTTATGATCATATTACTAAAGCACTCTTGCTTTAGTAATATGATTGCCTTTTATAAATAAAGTGACAAGAGCAGTTGATGAGGGAAAGGCATATACTGCCATTTTTTTAGATTTTGCAAAGGCATTTGACAATGTGCCACATGATAGCTGATATTTAAGTTGCAGCACATGGGTCTGGATGTCAGGTTGGTCAACTGGATTCAGGATTGGCTGTCTGATAGGTATCAGAGAGTTGTGTACGATGGTGGTCTGAAAAGTTCTTGACCTCGACCATAGATAGCAAACACTATCGGCAAGATTTTTTTTTTTCCAAGTTGGTACAACTGTCATAAGCATCCATGTGAAATTGCAAGTCATTATATCAAGTAGTTTTTGTTTTATACAGCTGTCTGAAGCAAAAAGTGTTGTCTGTATCTCTTGAAATGGATAAAATGAGTATCATGCAGTTGTAAAATTCTTTATAAAAGAAGGTTTAATGGCAAAAGAAATTCTTTCGAAGTTCATAAAAGTTTATGGGCACACATCTTCGTTTTAGACAATTAAGAAATGGGCTGCTGAGTTTAAATGTGGCCATACCAACCTTGAGGATGATCCACATGAAGGATGTCCAAAAAGTGTAACAATACCAGAAATCACTGATTAAGTGCACGATATGGTATTGGATGACCGGCAAGTCAAAGTGCGTGAGCATTTCTAAAGAACGTGCAAGATATATTTTGCATGAAGAATTGCAAATGAAAAAGCTTTGTGCAAGATGGGTGCCACGCTTGCTCACAGTAAATCAAAAATGCACTCACATAAAAATCTCTGAACAGTGCTTGGAGTGTTTTAACAAGAATAAAACTGATTTTGTGTGTCGATTTATTACTATGGATGAGACTTGGTTTCACCAGAATCCAAACAGCAGTCAAAACAGTGAACAGAAGCCGGTTGTTCAGCGCTAAAGAAGACAAAGTCAGTTCCATCAGCAGGAAAGGTCATGGCATCAATGTTTTGGGATGCTAAAGGCATTTTGTTTATTAATTATCATGAAAAGGATAAAACAATAACCAAGAATATTATTCCGTTCTTTTAACCAGACTAGACTAAAAAGTTTGTGATAAAAGACCCGGTTTGCATAAGAAAAAAATCATCTTTCATCAGGACAATGCACCTGCCCACAAAGGTGTTTTGGCAATGGGAAAATTAAGGGATCTGAATTATCAACTGCTGGAACATCCACCCTATTCCCCAGATTTGGCTCCTTCTGACTCTGGGATATCGCCAGATTAGATCACGCCCTGAGGCAAACAATTAAATATCATCCCTGATGGATTATAAGACAAAAATATAAGAAAATCTCCAATTGCTATTTTGTTTTTATTACAAGAGAAACATTAATGCAAAACGATTACATAATATTAATGAAATGTTTGCTCTACGGGGATATCGCACGATAAAACTGTTTCTAAGCTTTTCTACATTTAAATTATAAGCTATGTCCACCTGTATCGATATTGTTACTAGACGAACCAATCTTTCTTGGGTCATTGCTGTTCGCAAATAACTTTTAACCAGTTTAAGCTTGGAAAAACTTCTTTCCATATTTGCTATGCTAACAATTCTTGTTAGCATAGCGACGCTGCCTTCAGCAATATGGCTGAACAAGCGCCCTTATTAAGCAGCTCCGTGAGGCAGGCTGCCTCTATGCTACATCCTGTCGACAGTACTGTTCTGACTTCTATCTCTTCCAAAAACTAAAACCCTTGTTTGCTTCTAATCAAGAGGTGATTGCAGCTGTAGAGGGGTATTTTGCAGATCTTACTGAGAACCACTAGAGGGATGAGATAATGGCGCTGGTGCATCGCTGGAATAAATGTATTAGTTTTAAGAGATATTATGTTGAAAAATAAAAATAGTTATAAATTTGTTTTTTCATTGTTAGGCTGAGAACTTTTCAGACCACCCATATATATATATATATATATATATAAAATAAGTTATTAAGTGTAGCCAACATGCTGGAACATCAATGAGAATATCTGAGTCTGTCAGATTTATGAATTATACTTGACACAAAATTATATTCTTGGTTTTATTATTTTCCAAATCATGAAAATTAACTGCACTATTAGGCTACTTGTACTTGGAGGAAGATAACTTAACATCAAATTGCCCTGCATCATTTAATGAATAGCATACTTCCTTTTGAATATATATTGTTATACATTATGTGTAGGATCACTACTCAAACCAGTTTCATCTTTATTGGGGAATGGGGTGGGGGGCTAGAATTGTTTAGCTTTCATCGCTTTAGCTCTTGGTATCTGCATGGGTCTAGCTCCCACTGATAGTCTTAGTAAAGGTTGAAACTTGTCTTGGTTAAAATTCTCATAATGCATGGCAGTATGCACTTTCAAAAGAAAGTGTGCTGTGCACCATGGGATACTTCAATGTGAATTGATACAAAGTTATATGCCTCCATATGTAAGACTTTTCCCATAAACCATGGCAGTATGCACTTCCGAAAGAAAATGTGCTATGGGAAACTTCAGTGTGAATTGATGCAGAGTCATACGCCTCCATATTATTGATTATTATTATTATTTGACACCTCCAGGGAGTCCAACGACTCATCAAGGGAGAGTGTGCCAACAGCATCGAACGATAGGTCCCCTTCCAACTACTAACTGCGCTCAAGTTTAGTCACAAAGTTATCTCACATGCAAACTTTTGCTACCTGCTGCTAAAGGATAAAAGCAAAAAAATTCTTGTCAAGTACAATTAATTTTCTGACCACTTGCTATTTGAAAGAGGCAAAATATTCTAACTGCTGTAGTTAGTGGAAAATAATGGTAAGTGTGAAGATTTTGAACCTGTTTGTGTGAAGTTGAGATCAATAGAAATGTATATTTAACAGGATGCTGTTAACTGCAAGGTGGAGAGTACTAATTGTGAAATGTTTAGATAAATTAGTTGGGTAAGTGATCCTAATAGGAGATTTTAATTATAGAAATGTGGATTGGAAAGAAAAGATAGTGTATGGTAATAAGGAGAGTGAATTTGAGAAGTTTCTGTGGGATAACTATCTAAAGCAACATGGGTTTATCAGTGTTAGATTGGTAATATCCTCAGAGCATGCGGTTGTGAATGATGTATCAACACCACCACCTGTTGGCAAAAGTGATCATGAGTTACTGGTTTGGAAGGTAGTCAAACAGAAAAAAGTTATCAAGAAAGTTTATATGTGGAACTATAAGCTGGGTGATTATGAGAAGCTCCGTAGTCAACTAGCATCAATACTGGGTTGATGAATTGTGTAGAAAAGTTGTTGACAGTGCATGGAAATGATAAGGCAGTATCAAACACAAGCAGTGCATAACTGCATACCAAGAGTTAAGTGAATAGGAGTGAGATAGATGAACAGTGAAATCAAGCAAGCAGTGTAACAAAAAGTAGTTGTTATGGAGAAGTACAAGACAGTTTGTAGTGAACAGATGCAAGAAGAATATAAACTGCAGGCTAGAAAAGCAACAAGCATGTAGAAAAAGAAAAAGTAGAATATTGGCCAGTCAGGTCCAAGCTAATCCAAGGAAATTTTTTTGCTCTCTGGCAAGCAAGAGGAAAAATAATTATGGCAGGTTGACACTGGTGAACTGTTATAGTAACAGAGTAACCACACCAAATGATATAGTGGAATTATTTAACAACCACTTCATCAGTGTATATCATAGTGGTGTGAAAAGAGAAGGGAAGCAAGGATTAGGAGAATAAAAGCTGAAAGAATCAGATGTGTATCAAGTGTTGCTTGGGTTAGATGACATATCACTGTATTTTTAGAGAATGTACAAAAGAATTAGTCATGCCTTTGACTCATTATTTAATTGAAGTTTTGCAATGGGGTAGATTCCTAAGTAGTGGAAAGAAGGCAAAATAATACCCCTCCGCAAGCTTGGTTTGAGAACAGAAGTTGCCATTTAAGACCTACCCTTCACAGTTGAGTTTGTGAAAGGCAGGTCTTGTTTTAGCAGTCCGCTTATGTTTTATGATAGGGTGACAAATGTGTTGGATAAGGCTGATGTTAATTCTCTAAGGTAGTGATTTTTTTGAACTTTGTAAAGGCATTTGAGACTACCAGAACAGATTGGTGTATAAGCAGCAAAAGATGGGATTAGATAGCAGATTAGTTAAATTGATTGAAAATTGGCTTTCTAAAAGATACCAGCAAGTTGTGTATGATGGAGCAGTGTCTCAAAGGAAGGTAGCCAGTGCTATAACTCAGGATCCTGTTCTCACTTTTTTATTCTAATAATTTTATATAAGTACATGTATTATTAAAATTTAAACCAAAAATCAAGACACTTAACTACATAAATACCAATACAGTACGTAGCCTTATATCTCTGTATTCCAAAGTGTAATGCCTTGCATTTATTAATATTAAAACTGTAACTCCACTCATTTGTCCAAGCTAAAAGTCTATTTAAATCTTCCTATAGAGAATTAACATCAGCAATACTCCTGATAATTCTACCTGACTTTGCATCATCAGCAAACATTTGAAGATCCCAGTCAATCCCCATGAAATAGCATTAACAAAGAATAATAAATTTAGTTTAATCCTTTATCCAAGAGTGTGCAAACAAAGTTTGCACCTGAAAGTATCTTCAGGACTGGGGTAAAGTGGTACAACACCGGGCAACTCCTTGCAAAGGTGGAGCAAGCTACCAACACTCCTATCTCAGTATCTCCCACAATGCAAAACACATCTCCTTGCGGATATGTATAATGTTATGCATTAAGGGAAGGGCCACTACCCCGACTAGTTTTGACCTTTATTGAGGTCTCCTGAGTGGGAGCCAGGCCCAAGTGGAGATACCAAGGCAGAAGCATTAGCGAGGTCATCTCCTCTTATAGGAGCTGCCAAACGGTGTGCCACCTTTTTATTAAATTACTCTGGATTTAGAGAAAGATGTTGAAAGTTTATTTTTCACTTGGTCAGACTATAATAAATTTAGTTTAATCCTTTATCCAAGTGTGTGTGCAAACAAAGTTTGCCCCTGAAAGTATCTTTAGGACTGGGGTAAAGTGGTACAACTGTACCACTTTGTACCACTTTACCCCATACTTTCAGGGGCAAACTTTGTTTGCACACACTTGGATAAAGGATTAAACTAAATTTATTATAGTCTGACCAAGTGAAAAATAAACTTTCAACTATTAACAAATAAGTTATAATAAAATATTATTAACAAATAAAAGATAGCAGGGGCTCAAGAACAGGACCCTGAGTTTTAGCACTGGCTACCTTCCTTTGCAGATTTACTTGCGTTTATACACAAGTCAATCAAGATGAACGTGTCAGATATTGATGCCATCATAGACTTGCTTGATGAAGGGCTGTCACTTATCTTAATAAAAGTTCAAGCTTAAATGGTCTGTAAGTATGATCGATCCTGACATCATCATCGACTCGCTTGATAAAGGGCTAGCATTCAGCTTTATAAAGAAGCTTCTTTAAAAAATTCGAGCTTGAATGGCCTGGCTTCCTAAATTTTTATTCCTTACCTGGAACTGACGATGATGAACATGAAGACACTCCTCAAATCTCCATTTCAGGAGTGTCTTCAAAACTTAATCTAGTTTGAATCTAGAAAGACTTGTTTGAAGAAAGACTTAATCTAGTGGTCTCCTCCTCTACTCCCTCTGATCAAGAAGAGATGCACGTACACAAGAAGCGCAAAACTCTCAACATATGATATTGGCATGGACGAAGATGCTCCCAATTCAGACTCCTCTGCCTCCCCCAATGAAAACGTGCCCCAGTCATCCTAAGGGAAAAGCAGAGATAGACAGCCTTAAGAACCATCATGGCTAACCTGCAGATAAACTATTCCACTGCTAAAAACACGAGGGCATCAAAAATCAGCCTGCTATGGTGATAAACTACAGAAACTTAACAAAGGAAATAGACGCCAGAGGTATTCAGTATCATACCTTCTCACTTACCTTGGAAAAAAAATTGAAAGTGGTGCTCCGAGGAGTATCAGAAGACATTGACCCAGCTGAAATGGCTGCTGACCTCAACTTACAGGATCTACCTCCTATAAAGTTCAGCAGAATGTATAGATCAAATAAGATCCCTATACCTCTAGTTCTTGTGGAGATCCATAATATTTATAAAAACATATACAACTTGAAGTCAATCTGTGGGGTTAAAATCTCACCAGAACCACTGAGGAAAGAGCTTCTAGACAGTGCCACAAGTGCCAAAAATTTGGCCATGCCCAAAAGTTGTGCAAAGTTCAGTACAGATGTTTAAAATGTGGTGAGACCCACCCCACAAATACCTGCGCCAAGCCAAAAACCACCCTGGCTAAGTGTGCTAACTGCAGCAGCCCTCACCCTGCTAACTATAGAGTGTGTATTTACCACCCGAAAAATAGGCAGACTGAGCCAAACAGTCAATCTACCTCATTATCTAAAACGAGAGCTCCAGAAACTCAAGCTCATCAGTTTCCCACTAGTTTGAATAGGGCAAGGGCAACAGGTGCTCACCCACCATTAACTGAGCCCCCAAGAAGATGAACCTTCAACATCAAACAAGGACATATGCTGACGTGGCCTGCTCCAAAAAGACAGTCCTTGACCATAATCTGCCAAATCCACATTCAAATATAACAGCTGTCATCACCTCTTCTCTTGCAAATATACTACAGGATTTCAGTAACTCAAATCCATCACTAAGCACTACAGAAAAGTTTTGTAGTGCTTAGTGATGGATTTGCAAACCCAGTCCATCTTAGCAGCACTCTCTCTCATGTATAAGAAAACTCACCCCAGATTCTCTAAAGATTATTGCTTGAAACGTAAACGGTCTCAAAAACAAAATACTAGAAATACAAGAATTCAGTGATAGATATGACCCAGATATATTATTAATGAAACTCACCTGAGACCTGCTGACAACCCCAAAATCAGAGGATACCAGCTTTATAGGAATGACAGACTTGAATACAGAGAGTGGTACACAGCCATAATCATCAAAAAATTACATCAACCATCATTCTGTAGCCAATATCTGTGATTTCGAGATTAGTGGTTGTCTACAACCACTAATCTCGAAATCACAGATATTAATGTCATCACTAACTCCGTCCGAAACTTAAAAATATGTGCTGCTTACAACCTACCATCAAAAACATTGCTGACCTCAGCCTTATCATCTATCACCTCAAATTCAACTGCTAAGGTTAAACACTACCAGAAGACATCATGAACTTAATCAGGAAAAAGATACCATAACACCAGGGCACCCCAAGACAAAACGTTTCTCAACAAACAATAGTGCAGTGAGAGATGGACTTAAAGACCACAGAAACAAATTATGGGAAGACAAATAAGCCTCCATATCACCTGGTGAATCAAACCATCTGGAAGCTGCTGAGAAATATCAAAAATAAATCTCTTCTCCCTCTCCAATCTGATCTAGGCATTGTTCATACAGATGCAGAAAAAGCCAAAACTATAATTAAATATTTAGAAAAACAGTGCACCCTTCATACGATAACCTAAACTTCAATCATATTCATAAAATTCGCCACCATGTCAGATACGTGCTAAAACGGACTGATACTTGTACGAGCCCACTCACACCTACTTCTCCAGCTGAAATTTATGACATTATGCATACAGAATTTAAAGAATAAAAAAGCTCCTGGGCTTGATGGCATATACAATAAAGTTATTAAACTGCTGCCCCAAATGACCATTGTACATCTTACAACAATATTAATTGCCATATTCAGATTCAATACTTTCTCTCTGCATGGAAGTTGTCAGACATGGTCCCTATTTATAAGTCTGGTAAGGACCCATAGCAACCTCAAAGTTATCGTCCCATAAGTCTGATTTGTAATTTGGGCAAAATTGCAGAAAACGTTTTCCTTTCCAGAATTCAAGTCTCTGTAAAGTTAAATATCATTCCTACAGAACAGTTTGGCTTTCGCCAGTTTCACAGCACTATTCAACAAATCCATAGTCTAATTGAGTTCATTACCACAAGCTACAATTGGCACCAATACACCAGAGCAGTTTTTCTTGACTTAGAAAAGGCTTTTGACAAGCAATGGCACTTTGGACTACTATACAAGCTGATTTTAGCCGGCATTCCATTGGATCTAGTCCACCTTATAAAGTCATTTCTTAGTAGCAGATGAATACAAGTCAAACTAAATGATGAATTATCTACCCAGTGACGAATCTTGGCAGGAGTGCCTCAATGGTCCCTCCTGGCATTGATACTTTTCTCGATTTACATGGTGGAGATACTGCACAATCCAATGTCAGCTATCATTGCCTTATACGCTGACAACACAGCTATACTAGCCAGATCTCTTAAATCGCATCTTGTCACCAAGAAACTGCAAGAAAACCTGCTGAAACTAGAGCACTAGTTCTCCAATTGGAGACTGCAAGTAAACCCTCAAAATAGCATCGCCCATGCTCTTCACTAAAAACTCAATATCTCCTAAAGAAGACATCTATTTAATATCAAAATTCCATGGAAAGCAGAAACCAAATATCTCGGTGTACTACTAGACAGAAAACTATACAAAAGCCTCATGTATAAAGGCATCAAAAGTCATAGCACAGCTTATCAATAGGAATAGTAAACTAGATACCAAAATCAAATTGCTCCTCTATCAGTTGATGATTCGTCTCATTATTACTTATGTGTCCCCAGCCTGGAGCCACACCTCAAGCACAAATATCTTCAAACTGCAGAGAGTTCAAAACAAATGCCTACGCATGATTTTAAATTCACCATGGTATATCAGAGATGTTCAACTTCATCGGGACACAAATATCCCTTATATCCAGGGCCGTATTCATGGGTGTGCGAACGTGCGGTGGCACGGCCCCTGCAAAGCCCAAAAAATTGAAAAAAGAAAATTTTTTTTAAATTATATAAATTAATTAGTCAATTTCTGGCACAGGCAAGCGGGTTTTTCGTCCCGTAAACTCAAGAAAATCGACCGTAGCACCCACATTATTTCAGACAGTGACATATCTTGTTAGGGTTAGGTACCAAGAGATGGCAGCACTTGTTTGCCAGCCTCTTCATCGGTGGCTGCTATAATTAGTGATAGACATGGGCCAGCTATCTCTGATTGGCTACCGGTGGAGATTGAACTGCCCACTCAGTCTCCAAAAGTTAGATAGGGTATAAAGGCCTCGCCTACTCCCTATTAGGGAATAAAAGGCATTGGTTGATTTCATTTGATATAAATTAATATAATTATTATATTAAAAATATTATATAGAAAAATATATGTATATAATTTTACAACCAACTATTGTTGTTATAGTAAGCGAAATAAGATCATAGCGCTAGAGCGGTAGTATTTGAAACTACTCTAAGATATATAACAGTATCGTACAACATGGGGGGCGAACCTATGGCATGCCCAAGAATTTTGCTGGCACATCAACGATTTACATATGGTATCCTTTTATACACTTATAAATTATTCAACCTTTTTTTTTAATTGTTACAATATGTAGAAGTTAAATTTTGTTTTACAGGAGAGAACAGCTATGAAGACATGAATTCTATTGGTGTGGTATTAACAAAAGATCACACGACCCTTTAAAGACAAATGGAACCGACAATTTTTGAGTTGAAATGCTAATTCTCTTCAACCGAATTCCATAGCAGCTGTCATAACAACATTCACTGTATATTTCTTAGTTTTAAGACATTCACGACGGGGTGTCGTTTATCGTTCCGACAGAACTTCTCATTACCGGCTGGCTCAACTCACACAAAGTTTCAACCCTTGGTTGATTTTTATTGCCTTGTTTGCGTTTAAGCTAGAAGGGGAACTCACACAAGCATTATATGGCATGTTTCAATTCGTGGTAGAATTTATTTGAAGTAAGCCTTTGTGATTTGTCATAATGACATCGAGAATTTCAAATGCAATCAAACAAACACTTATTTCATGTAATTGAAAAATTAGACAAGAGTTTTAGTTAGATACTGTGTTTCTGGTGCAATATATGGTTTTGCGTGCATCTATACAGCCTAGTTTCTGTGAGGGGTACATGTGATTCATTAGTTAGCACCTTTTTATTCCAGCTGTCTCTAATTGCACTATTTGTTGAGAAATATATTACACAGACTGCAAAAGCCTCTGTACCTTATTCAGGGATACAATAAAACTTTTTTTTTCTTGCATCTACAGTATGTAATGGCTGTTGGGGAAGGCGTGTTGTTTTTGTGTGGGAGGTATATATGCAAAACGTTTTAATGTCTTTTTTCGTAAAGTGAAATCGGGGGTGCCAGTTATATTCGATGGTAAGCGTTCGCTGACAAGTCGACATCCTTCTGTTGCTTCCCCTGTTCTGCTGACTTCTAGGGTAAGTTACAATGCATAAATATTTTTATCACTACCGTTTTTTTTCCTTTCAAACCAACATCATTAAAATCAATTTAATAATACAATAATCAATTTTATACTGAATAACATTATATATTTTTGGTGATCAGAATGGGATATGTCAATGAAACTTACCACAAGTTAATTTCATGATGTTGGCCTGAGAAAACTACAATATTGTAGCATTAGTCAGCTAACGCCTATGCTGTTCCCGTATAGGGAGTAGGCAGGGCCGTTTACCCTATCTAACTTTTGGAGACTGAGTGGGCAGTTCAATCTCCACTGGTAGCCAATCAGAGAGATAACTGGTCCAAGGCTATCACTGATTCACGGTATGCAGTGAAGAAGAAGGCGGCAAGCTAGTGCCGCCATCTCGTGGTCTCTAACCCTAACACAATATTTTTAATGTCTGAAAATAGTGTGGGTTCTACGGTCGATTTTCTTGAGTTTACGGGAGAAAAAACCCGCTAGCCTGTGCCGGAGATTGACTAACTCGGGAACCGGCCGAAAAAAGGCTTAGAAAAAGTTCCTCTAGTCGGCGACTAGATTTGAACCACCAATTCCTTTCTTCGTGCGGTCAAGCGCTGTAGAGTACAAACGCCACTTCTGCTGAGCTACACTGGCTCTTGTAGTCCTGTGATTATAACTAATTTGAATGCGTACTTTTATATTTCTCAACATGCTACGCCGTATACATAAGTGTACTAATACTCTTTATGATTATTCATAATTAATTATTAATACTTATTTACTAAAATGAATAGCCAAAAGGCTTCACATCGGCGATACAAAATTATATAAATTAAGTGGATATTAAATCCAACATTAAACTTTAGTTTAATGTATGAACTTTAAAAACATGGGAACGGTATTTACGAGTAAGTTTGTTGGGACTGGGCCCTCTAATACAGTAAGAATAAATATTAAAAAACTAGCGATGGCTATATTATCAATTTTCTCTTCTACATATGATTGTGAGTCATTATTTTTCGAAATGAATTTTTTAAAAGACAGTTTAAGAAATAGAATGACTGATGAATCTCATTCAGTAATAGAGATGACCCTAAAAACTATAGAGGTATCAGTATACTAAATTCCTGTTACAAAATATATAGCAGAATCTTAAATAACAAACTAATGAAATATTCTGAAAACTTTATTCTAGAGGTACAGAATGGGTTTAGAAAAGGACGATCATGTATAGACCCAGCCATTTGCCTAAAATTAATAATAGAGAAAAGAAGAGAATATAATTTAGAAACACATATTGCATTTATTGACTTTGCAATAGCATTTGACAAAGTTAAAAGAAACATATTATTTAACATATTAAAAGAAAGACAAATACCAAATAATATCCTAAAAGCTATCACAAGGATATATGAAAATAATCAAATATAAATAAGATTAAATCGAGCTATCATATACGAGAGAGATAAACCAAGGGGTCCGACAGGGATGTCCCGTCTCAGTAACTCTTTTTAATATCTACTTAAATGAAATAATAATTAAATGGAATAAAAATTAACATCAAGGAATTAAACTTTCACCTACAGTTAACTTAAACACTCTCCTCTTTGCAGACGACCAAATAATAATTACAAATTCTGAAGATAACTTACAGAAAGCTATTTTAAATCTAAATGAGATATCCAAAGATTATGGTATGATAATATCAACAGAAAAATCAAAAACTATGGCCTTTAAAGGACAAGATCCAGCAAGAACTAAAATAGTAATAGATAACAAGATCTTAGAACAGGTGAATTCATTTAACTACCTAGGATGTATGATCACGTATGAAAATAAAAAAGATATAAACGTAAAAATTGCAAAATATTTAAAAATAACAGGTGTAATTAACTCTATATTTAAACCAAACCTAGTCCAAAAACAACCAGGCTAAAAGTATACAATACATTAGTCTTACCCGTCTTAATGCATGGAAGCGAAATCTGGACAATAAAACAAAAAGACAAAGATTAACAACAGCAGAAATGAAGTTTATGAGAAAAACTGCAAAGTATACCCTATTTGATCACAAAAGAAACGAAGATATTATGAAAGAATTAAACCAAGAACCAGTAATAGAAAAAATTAAAAAATATAAACATAAATGGATGGAATACGTTCAAAGAATGAAAACAGAAAGATTACTAAAACAAGCCTTAAAGTACAAGCCATTAGGAAAAAGAAAACCAGAACGTCCTCTTAAACCTTCCACGATGACTTCTAAGGCTGGAACAGGCCATGCTAGGCCTAAATCCTTGATACGTATGATGATGATGATGATGATGATCTCATTCGGCGTGTGTATTACAAACAGTGACAAAATAAGAACCTGATATAAAGCATTTGGCATCTAATGTACAACAGCAAAAATCTCATTAATAAATTGATATATTGATATTGATAAATTAATAAAAAGGCGTTAGCTGATTTTTTTTTTAAATAAATTGATAATAGGTTGATATTGATTTGTATACGACAATGTGTATGCCAAATTATGAGTTCATTTTTATGAAATTCTATGTTAATTTTTAAACTTGTCTCAATAAAATTCTGTAATTAATGTTGTATTAATTTTTAACTTTAAAAACTTCACGGAGCGTCAGCAACTTGATTTGTAAACGTTTGGCACGCGCACATAAAAAGGTTCGCCACCACTGTTGTACAACATAGTGTTAAATAGGGAAAAATGCATTTAAAAACAAGTGTTTTTAATCATTTTAAGGAGTTTTTGATTTTAGTTTATGATTTTATGAACAAGTATATACACGTACTGTCATGGCAATTTTTTTATGTGACATTACTTGCAAAACATCTTAAAAAATATAGTTTGTAAACTGGTTTTTGGTTATCCGACGACAGAATTTTTCTTCAATAGCAGTTTTCAATCTATATTAGATTTATTTATTTTCTAATATTATCTATTTTAGATATATTTTATTTATCAGGTAAGTAATTTTGTTTTAATTTATTAACTTATTTTATAATTAAATCTATCGTATTTAATTCTAGAGTATGACTAGTCGTGAGAGAGATTATTATGGAAGAAAATACCCAAGTGGTCATGAAAAACGAAAGCAAAAACAAGAAAAAGAAGCGGCTGAGGAACGTCAAAGAAATTCACTGTTTAAATTTATTAAGTTGAACTCATATATTTGTTCAGATATATCAGTTGATAACGGGAGTTCTGAAATAACTACAAACAGTTCTTCAGCTTCAACATTAATTTATAATGAGAGCTCTGAAATACTCAAAGGAAGCGGAGAACATGACGCGTTTGGTCAAACAATGAGTATTAAAGATCCTAAAACTGAGACACCAGAGGAAGGTGAACTATTTACTATTGATGATCCTGCAACATGGCCCAAAATTTTGAACAACGCAACACTAACACAAATTGTACAACGTGGTCCACCGTCTCCTTCGACTGAAAATGATTTTCCAAAAGATGACAACAAGAGGTGTTTTTCCACAGCTCACTATGTTAGGACAATTGCAAGCGGAGAAGCAAAACAGAAGATGGCTTATATATTCAAACTCTTCCAACTCTATTTTTTGTTTTTGTTGCAAATTATTTTCTTCTGATGATAATTTTTTATCTAATATGGCTTTTCTGACTGGCGACATGTAAGTGAAAGATTAAAGTCGCACGAACGAAATCCAGTGCACATGAAATGCATGTATTCATGGACACAAATGGATTGTAATTTAAAAAATCACAATACAATTGATCAGACAAATCAAAATGTCATAAAATTTGAAGCAGAACGGTTAAGAAATGTTTTAAGACGAATAGTAACGGCAATTATTTATCCGACATTATTTAGCTTTTAGAGGTAATTTTGATACTTTGTACACACCCCATAATGGTAATTTTTTTGGAATCATGGAATTAATTGCAGAATTTGATCCACTTTTAAAAGATCATTTAATGCGATGTTCGAAAAAAAAATTATAGGTAAGAAACAAAATTCGTATCTATCACCCATTGTGCAAAATGAATTAATTGTTGATATGGGAACCAAAATTCAACAAAATATTGTAAATATGATACGACAGGCAAAGTACTATTCAATAATTTTCGATTGTACTCCTAATGTTAGTCATCAGGAACAAATTTCAGTAATTTTTAGAACTTTACATATATTTGAAGCAGATATTGAAATTCGTGAACACGTTTTGACGTTTATAACAACTAATGACACTACTGGTATATATGAAAATATAAAATCACTGTTGAATAAATTAAATCTTAAATTATCAGATTATAGAGGGCAAGGAATGATAAAGGAGCGAATATGAAAGGAGTGTATAAGGGAGTCCGTGCTTACATTTTAAATGAAAGTTTTGGACTTGTGGTGCGTTTATTGCACTATGTGTCTTGAAGATCATGCAGTTTTTGAATCAGTGCTCTTACCAAATCATTTCAGAGTCCTGCAGCAGTGCCGGCAAGACTACAACTGCACGGTAACCGTTTTTTTTTTTTTAATATCAACTTTAGATACTTCTCATTGATAGTCATGGAAGAACAGCTAAATGAATTAATATTTGAGGAGATATATAGAGAATTTATAAGCGGAAAGTGTCACAGACGTTGTCGCAGAAGATCGGTCAGAATCGGTGCCTTCTACTCCTTCAGACTTTGTAGAAGTGCGTGCACGCAAAAAGCGAAGAACAGAATAACCGCACAATGACAACGAAATGGAACAGGATTCTCCGAGTTCGGACGCCGCTATTTCTCCTAAAGAAAAGGTGCCTCCGATCATCCTTAGAGAAAAGCAGAAATGGGCAGCTTTTAGATCCACAATGTCCAATCTGCACATTGGCTTCATTAAGGCCAAAAACATGGATGAAGACAAAAATACAGCCAGCAACAGTGACAGACTATAGAAGGTTGACCAAAGAACTGGAGGATATAGGCATCCAGTATCATACCTTTGCGCTCAGCTCGGAAAAAAACTTAAAAGTGGTCCTTTGCGGTATCTGTGAAGACAATGACACAGTAGAAATAGCTGCTGACCTTAATTCTCAGGATCTGCCTCCACCAGTCAAAATGTACAAAGCAGACAAGACTCCCATGTCATTAGTCCTAGTAGAGATTCATAAAATTTACAAAAATATCTACAACCTAAAATCAGTCTGTGGACTCATCGTCACACCAGAACCACTCCGGAAAAGATCATCTTCTGGGCAGTGTCAGAAGTTTGGCCATGCCCAGAATCTATGTAGAGCAGAATAGAGGTGTTTGAAATGTGGGGACAGCCACCCAACCAATACCTGCACAAAGCCGAGGACCATCTCGGCCAAATGTGCCAACTGCAGTGGCCCTCATCCTGCAAACTACAAAGGATGTACTCAGCACCCAAAGAACAGATGGATGGAGGCAGTCAATCAGCCCTCCTCCTTCTCCTACAGTATAAGAACTTTAGAAGCTCAGTCATTAAAACTGGAGACTCAGCGGCCACAGTCGGAAACCTCCAAAAATAGACACCCAAAAGCAAACAAGAAGTTATGCCAATGTGACCCGTACAAATAGCCCAATACCAGAACAAAATCAACCAATAGCACCTAAAAACCTAACAACTGTTATTGCAGCCTCACTAGCAAACATGCTACAAGATTTTAGCCTGTCAAACCCTACTGCAACTTCCACTAAAAGATTTCTTCATGAAACTCAGGTCATCCTCACAGCTCTCATAACTGAATAGTAACAAATTCATTCCAGCATCACTTCAGATAGTTGCTTGGAACGCAAACGGCCTCAAAAACAAAATTCTGGAACTCCGAAATTTCACATCTAGGTATCAACCAGATGTTATATTAATCAGTGAAACTCATTTAAGACTCTCAGACAATCCCACAATAAGGGGCCATCACCTATACAGAAATGACAGACTACTCTACAGAGGCGGCGGCACTGCCATCTTCATTAAAAACTACATTAAGCACCGCTCTATGAGCAATCCTTGAACCACTAACCTTGAGATCACAGGCGTGGAAATAGTCACCAGCTCTGCTGGCAAACTGAAAATCTACTCAGCTTACACCCCTCCCCAAAAATCTCTACTTCACTCTGACCTAAATGCCATCTTATGCGTCAGAGAGCCCACCATTATTGCCGGGGATCTGAATTCCAAGCATCCTGCGTGGAATTGTACAACCACAAACAAGAATGGTTGCATCCTTTACAATTACTTAGGATCAAGCAACGATGTTGTGGCGGGCCCCACTGAACCAACTCATCTCAGTACGTTTGGCACTGCTGATATCCTGGATATAGCTATTCTGCAGGATATCAAACTTCAATACAGCATCATATCTATGGATGAACTATCATCCGATCACAATCCAATTCTACTACAGCTGGGAAATCAAGAATATCTGTGTCCTCCTCCTCACTCCTAGATTGCATGGGAAAGACTGTTAACAGCACTCAAGGATTATATTGGACCTGTTCCTCACATACGCACAAAAGAAGTAGAAACTGCAGTTACAAATCTCACACAACAAGTTAATTCTGCTATAAAGGTAGCTACCTCCTACAAATCTGCCCGAAGACATCATGAACTTGATCAGAGACAAAAACAGAGCTAGGAAAAGATTCCGTAACACGCGTGCACCACAAGATAAAACAGCTCTAAACAGGATAAATTGGGCAGTAAGAGATGCACTTAATACTCATAGAAACCAAGTTTGAGATAAAACGTTATCCTCTATATCACCTATTGATCACTCTATCTGGGGATTACTGAGAAAAATCAGAAATAAAAATAGTTCCCTCTCCCCATAATCTTAAACCAGGGCTTAGTTCACACAGATGTAGATAAGGCAGAAGCTATACTAAAGAATCTAGAGTAGTGCAAACCCTCTTATAACAACTTAGATTTCAATCACTTGTACAAAATCCACAGACAGGTCAGACACGCTCTAAATCTCCCAGATACCAGCGTTGACCATATTGCACCCACATCACCTTTTGAATTATATGATATTATTAAAAACTTAAGAACAATAAAGTTCCTGGACCAGACGGCATTTCAAACAGGGTGATGAATCTCCTGCCTCGGAAAGCTATAGTGCACCTGACCAGTATAATAAATGCAATCTTCAGATTTCACTATTTTCCTTCCACCTGGAAACTGGCTGATGTAATTCCTATATATAAGCCAGGCAAAGACCCACATCTACTGCAAATTATCATCCAGTCAGTCATCTCTAATCTGGATAAGGTTGCAGAGGTCATCCTCTCACGATTCCAAACCTCAGTAAAAGACCTAAACATCCTCCCTAAAGAACAGTTTGGTTTTCGGCAACACCATAGTACCCTAGAAAATCCACAGAATTGTGGAATACATCACCACCAGCTATAACTGGCGCCAGTACACAGGAGCAGTTTTCCTAGACCTATCCAAAGCATTTGTCAAAATCTGGCATTTTGGATTCCTACACAAACTTATCTCAGCCGGTACCTCACTAAAAATGGTTCATCTAATCCATTCATATCTTCAGAATAGATCAATGCAAGTAAAAATCAACGGTTCTACGTCGTCCCAGCGCCATATCTTTGCTGGAGTGCCGCAGGGATCTCTACTGGCTCCATTGCTGTTCTCTATATACATGTCAGACATCCTGCACAATCCGATGACTTCCATTTTGGCCCTGTATGCAGACGATTCAGCAATACTAACCAGATCTCTCCGTCCCCATTTCGTTACCAGAAAGCTTCAAAAAAACCTTCTAAAGCTGGAGGGTTGGTTCTCCAAATGGAGATTGGAAGTCAACCTTCAAAAAAGCTCAGCCGTTCTTTTCTCAAAAAGGCCAATGTTTCCTGCAGGAAATGTGTTACTATTCAATACTAAAATTCCCTGGCAGACAGAAACAAATTACTTGGGTGTAATTCTCGACAAAAAGCTGTCTTTCCACCAACACATCAAGTCTATGTGCACAAAGGCATCTAAAGCCATAGCTCAGATCTATCCGCTAATTAATAGAAATAGCAAGCTCAGCAACAGAATCAAATTGCAGCTATACCAGATGACAATTCGTCCTATAATCATCTATGCCTCTCCAGCCTGGAGCCACACCTCTAATACTAACATTATCAAGATACAACGAGTGCAGAACAAGTGTTTGAGAATGATTCTGAATGCCCCGTGGTATGTTAGAAGCAATCAACTTCATAGCGATGCAAATATTCCTTATATTTTCTCTTTTCTACAATCCTTAGCATCCAAGTTTTTCCTAAAGACGTCCACAAACCACAACGATTTGGTTCAGCAAACTGCAGCATACGAGGCAACGGACATATTCAAATATAGAAGACCAAAAGCTATATTAGCCTCCTTTAGTGAATGCATAATCTCCATGCCCCTTCATGGCGAGCAAACTGCTCATAAATTTTACCCTCACTGTAACCACAACAGATAGCGGGGAATATGAAAAGCATCTTGCTTCACCCCTAAAGACATAAATGTCAATTGTCAATTTTAAATGAAAAGGCATTTTATACTCCTTGCGCCTGTCATAATTTAAATTTGATTTTAGGGGATGTCGTAAAATCATCAATTATAGCAATAAATTTTTTTAATATTATACAAAAAATATATACATTATTTCCTGTCTCAACTTCACGTTGGGACATATTAAAGAAATTTGTTAAACAATTAACTCTAAAACGTTATGTGATACAAGATGGAAATGTAGAATAGAATCAGTCAGAGCTGTACGTTTTGAAATTCCAGAATTTTTAAATGCACTAATAGAATTATTTAAAACTGCATCGGATAATACTATCAAAGTAGAAGTGGTTTCAATATATGAACAAATAGATTCATTTGTTTATACTAAGGCTTGTAATTTGGTATGAGCTTTTGTCAAAAGTTAATTTAGTATGTAAAGTATTACAAAATGCAAAAATTCACATAGACGTAGCAGCTAAGCTTATTAAAGAGTTAGTGCAGTACTTTGAAGAGCAGAGAATATCAGGATTTCATAGGTGTTTTGAGATTGTTAAAGAACTGTCAAATGTATTAGAAATAGAAATTAAATTTAAAGAAAGTCGAGTACGTCGAAGAAAAGTATTTTTTGATTATGAAACGCCTGATGAAATCACACATAGGTGATAACAAAGATAATTTTAGGATAGATTTTTTTTTGTAATTTTAGATACTGCTCTACAATCTGTCAAAAAAAATTTGAATAGTATGAAATTCACCAAAAATCATTTGGATTTCTTTATGATATGAAATTAATAAGAAACATGACAGAAAATGAATTAAAATTTTGCTACAAACAGCTGTATCAAAAATTAAATACAGATATTGATGAATCTGAATTTTACAATAAATTAATTATTTTTAGAAATATTGTTCCAGAAGATGCACCCATTAATATTTTAAAATTCATAATTGCAAATAATTTGTCGGATATTTATCCAAATATTACTACGACATTTAAAATATTATTGACCAGTCCAGTTACGGTCGCATCAGCAGAAAGGTCATTTTCCAAATTAAAATTAATAAAAACCTATTTGTAATCTTCTATGTCTCAAGAACGTTTGTCATCCCTGGCAGTAATATCTATAGAGCATGAAATTAAAAAAAATTTGAATTTTGATAGCGTTATAAATGATTTTATTGATAAGCGCATTAGGTTAAATAAAATTTAAATATATATATAACTTTCTTTTAAATCTTATAAGTTGTTATACATATATTTCATTCTTTATAGTAAAAATTGATATTTTTTCCATATTTTATATTATTATTTATATTATTAAATAATTCATTGTTCTGGCGTATATATATGATAATGTGTACTTACATAATAAAATAATATATCATGTACATACAAACACATTTATTTTTTAACTAATTTTTTCCCTTTACTTAAACTGATGCTAAAGAGCATACTTGTTTATTTATGTGCATAAATATTTTTCATATTTGATTTAATTAATTAACAAGATATCCATTTAAAATTTCCATAAAAGTTACTAACTTTCATGGACCCGCTTTTCCATTTCGCACAGGGCCCCGCAAAATGTAGAAACGGCCCTGCTTATATCTACTCTTTCCTGCAATCTTTAGCAGGAAAGTTCTTCTCAACATCGTCTTCACATCCAAATGAACTAGTACAGCAAGCAGCAAACTATGATGAATCGGATTTCTCCAAATATAAGAAACCTAAGGCGATACTAATTCCTAACGAGGATCTATAACTCGCACCCACCCGGGCAGAGAATTTAGCTCATAAACTTTCCCCTGCACAGTAACTTATCGGATAGCAGGGATTATAAAAGCATTTTGCTTCACCCTTATAGACAGTAACGTTTTGCGTTGCATTTTTATTATTTAAGTATGGATAAATCACTACAGTACGTTAAATATTTTACACGCTCTTTATTAATTTATCTAAAGCATTTGATGGAATACAGTAAATAGCTATCGGACATTAAAATAAAGATGAGTCGATAATTCCAACATTATTTAATTTAGTGATGGGTGATATAACAAAAGATGTAAGTAAAACAGAAAAGTGTAGATGCAAATTAGAAAAAAATAAGACTAATTAAATATTTTATAATACAATCTTACTGGCAGAAAATTAAATTGATCTACAAAGATTACTAAATACATTCATTAATAATCAGGAGAAAAGAAAATACGACGATATCAGCAGAAAGAAAACCAAAACATGATAATAATAATAATATTATTATTATTATTACGTGACACCTCCAGGGAGTCCAAGGACTCATCGTGGGATGGCACACTACTCTACTTCGCTAAATACATCTCATCCTCTCCACTGCTACTTAATTCTTCAACTACGACACAACTATCATCACCGCCATCTATCGCCCATCACCAACAACAGTATTTTTTGTCTATAAATTGCGTGTTTCTGAAGGTCGATTTGTCTGTACGCGGGATGAAAAACCCGAGTTTGCGGGAGAGCAAAGCCTACTACCACAGTATGAGATTGGCTAACTCACCTTCAATCGAAAAGGTCCATTTAAGGATTCCCCTCATCACGACGAGAATAGAACCCAGTTCTTTTCCAATCGAAGGGCGCAATGTTCTGCTAAATACATCTCATCCTCTCTACTACTACTACTTATTTCTTCAACTACGACACTACTACAATCTTCCAATTGCGCTACGGTGGCTATTACTACAGAACCTATAAGGTGCAGCGGCGTAGCTAGGGGTTGCGGAAGGGGAGGTTCGCCCCGTGCGGCACTTTGAACCTTATCCTATACGTCGTGTTGACTTTTTGTAGTATTTGGTCTGTGTTGATAGTGGCGGCAAAAGCTCTAGCAACGCCACCGATAAGATGTAAATTAGAAATCAAATGGAAACTAATTGAACAAGAATGAAGGATAAGACCAAGCAATAAGAACTAGCAGAATATCTAGATGTCTTAGAACATAAACAACTATAAGAATAAACAAAGGTGCTGTTAGACCAACATTAAAATATGCAGCTAAAAACCTTGAAGCCAGTATAAAAATTAGACAAACTAATGAAACTATTGAGATGAAAACATTGAGAAACTTCGAAGGCATAAGAGCTCTAAAATAAATCAGAGAATGTAAACAGCCAATAAATGATTGCATCCAAAAACGAAAGAATGAACTATTATATAGATATAATGCAGAATAACCAGGGATGTAAAGAAAGCTTGTCTAAAGAACTGGATATCAAAGAAGAAAAGAAGTAGAGGAACGCCAAGGAGAATATATCAGGAGTCTTGAAAAAGCGGCGCTACAAGCAACGACTTAATAGTGAAAGCAGAGGAAGAACAAGATCATCCACGATAATTTGTCTTCCACTGGCTATATATCTGAAGAACTCCCTGGATTATTTTCTTCATTGCATAATTACTGCTCATGCTTTTGTTTATAAACAAGTTACCTTCCTTGCCGTCTTTGGACTCCTCATTACTTTACCATTTATGTTATGCTGATTACATAATGCATACCTTTAGTCTCATCATTCATTCAATTTCACACTAACTTTTTCTAATCTTCTGACCATTGGTATACTTTCAGTCATTGCCTCGGTTAAATATCACTGCTCGACAAAATAAAAGAATAAAATATTTTTCATGAATATTTTATTTTAAGCAGTGTTTCCCAACGCAAATATTAGATATGCTAGGCATTCTGGTATGCAGATTCTGATTATCGAATAGAAACTGATCTGTCTGCATATACAGGACGGTTCAAAATTAATTCCCAACTTTAAAAAACTTTACAAAGAGAACATCAAAGTCAACCATATTCACATATGAAAGCATGACCGAAAACGCCACCCGAAAGTGGTAGGTGGCGCTGTTCGCCCGCGCTCCAGGTGAGCAATTAATGATTCCTCATTCAGGCTTTCGAAGTCATACGAAGAACATGCGCGGTTTTACGAACCACTGCTAATGGTCGTAACTTTCAGCACCTGATGTGAAACCACATTATGTATCCAGCTACTATTGAACTGTTCAGTTACGCCTAATAGTTTTTCCGGTCATGCTTTCCTATGTGAATATGGTTGATTTGATGTTCTCTACCTCCCCTCAAAGTTTGTACGTGGAATTTTGAACCACTCTGTATAATACAAATTATTCGTGTTCATTAAACCACAGGTTTTGACCACTTCATTCTTGTTTTATGGCTGCTCAGTAGGTTAGCACAACTCAAGTACCTCCAAAATGGCAAGTCATCATTGATTAGATGAAATATAATGGACTACTGGAAGACTTGAACCTAAGCAGCCGCAGAACATGATGGTATATTGGCTTAACGCTGGCTAAGGTCAACCAAAGCAGCAAGACGGAAATCGATCCCTTATCACCAATTGTATCTTGATTGTCACAGCCACACTGAAGATATTTCAAAACAGACATTGTTAAGAAGGCTCAATTCAAGTGAACTCTGTGCAAGGAAGCCAGTACTTTATATCCCATTAGAACAAACGATCTCAGAGCTAATCGGATTGATGGGGCCATGGACATGTTAACTGGATCCTTGACCAATGGTGTACAGTTTACTCTTCCCTGACGACTGCAAGTTTTCTTCTAACACATGGATACCAGACACTTATGAGAAAGGAACACTTACGGTGGAGGCAGTGCCCTCTTGTTGGATAGAATAATGATCAACGGCTGCACCCTACCCCCTCTTCATGCCTGATAGGGATCAATATCTGTTTACAGGTACCAAGAACAGATCCTTGAATCCTAAGTGTGACTGTATGGATGCGGTTGTCTCATGTTTTCTTTTAATGAATGACCATGCTTTTCCTATCAGGCTAAAGTTGTCGAGGAGTGTCTTGAAACTAGATGTTTAAGGACTGCATTGGTCAGCATCATAAGAGACGTAAATCTCTTTGAACATAAGTGGTGAGTCTGGGGAATTGCGTTGTATGTCAATAGTCACTGTTTGGTCACTTCTTGACCTTCTTTCCACTGCTATCTGACCTATTGGGGCCAGACAGCAATAAGTCAGTCATACTAATGGCCAAAATTTCGAGCATGTTATGTTGACTTCTGCAATATGACATTGTTAGTAATTCTTATACACCACTATATGTCCCTTACAAACGTTTTATTTTGCAACGGTTCTATTCTATGCCACCATACCAAATCCTGTCCTCCTTGATTACAAACTGGACGAGTTGTACTATATCTTTTGATTTTGATCAGCAGTATAATTCTTCAGTGGGGGCCCAAGCAGCACCAATTACCTTTTCACTCATTTTCTAATTTCACAGTATAGTTGCAAGCTGCCTCCTAAGCTTTTCATAATCACTTGTCTAGTTGTTCCACAATACTTCTTTCTTACAGTAATTCTTATACGGGTGACCACCACCCAAGTGATCACTTGATTGGCATTCGCACTAAATGGCGAAATCGGAGAACCTTCATCCTCATTTTCTATTTTACCTTATTACTTTTCCCAGGTTATCAATCTTTAGCAGCATCCAACTGAATATTTTATCCTGTCCACCTCTAACTCTTGTTATGCTGTCTCAAAGCTACTGCCATTATTAGTCCTATGCATCTCCATCTTGAAGGTGCATAACTTCTTTGCTATCATCACCAGTGTCTCTCTCATCTTGCTTCAGGAAAAACCTTACTTTCCCATACATTCTTCTATCAGTATGTCATCCTCATCCAACCTTTTTCAGTTAATCCGACAATTTTTAGGAGAATAAACTCTATCAATGGAACAGTTTCTTTTCACTTATTTCAGATACTTCAATTATTACAAAATGCAACCAGGATGAAGTATGATAAGACAGTAATAATGAACATAATAAATGAGGAAAAGCAGAAATGAACGTCTAATTTCTGGTTCTCTAGCAAGCTTCACTAATCCAACCTCAAATGTCTCTTTCATACATCTCCTGATTCACTGCTGTCTGTCACCACCAATCCCACAATCCTCCCTGCCTTAAACACTCGCACCTACAAATTAGGCCATGTCTGCATCCACCATTCTCATGCCGTGTGTCTCTCTCTCCCTTATGTTCCTTCTCTCTCATTCCTTTCGTCCCTACTAATCATCTCCTTCAGTTTTTTCTTTCTTTCGTGCTCTTCCACATCACATATTTCTTTGGAACTTGTATACACAAGTTCATTACTATTCCCTGCAGTAACAATTTTGACTCACAAAAACGATTTAAAAGCAGTATGTTTCTTTTATTGCATTCCGCGTGAGCATTAAGGCAGTATAAACGAAGGAACGAGACCGACTACACTTCTCGCTTTGATTGAACGTGCCTTGTTTGTAAAGTGTTTCTATAGGAATGGGGAAAATGCTGCAGCACTTTACTGATACCTAAAGACTTGGTGAAAAGGCCATATGACACCAAATGCAGTCGCCATGGATCGTTGATTTGAAGAGAGGGACAGTTGGACATTCCAACCATGAAAAGTGCGTCATTTTGAAATTCTGCAAATGAAGATGTTTCAACTGCAGTTGTTGCACAATCAAATAATGCTGTCGGATCATGCAGCGCATGTATCACAGCAATACAGATTTGTTCATACACAATGGTGTGGAGAACTTTGCATGTTGCGTTGCAATGCTACCTGTATAAATTTAGCCATTGCTGAGTATTGCAAACAAGAGATGCCAGCGCCAGAGAAACGTTTGCATTGAGATATTTCTGGCTTTCATCGATGTTCGAAGGCCAATCCTCGACCTTAAGAGATCTTATCGAATGAAAAGGCGCATTTTCATGTTTATGGAACAGTAAATTCTCAAAACTGCCGCATCTAAGCTACAGAAATTACCCGTACGTTTCAACACGTTCTCTCACATTCGCTAAAAGTTACAATACGGTTAGAATTTACAGCCAGGTTTGTTATTGGGCCGTTTTCCTTCAAAGAAATCCATTGAACCGGACTGGTGACCTGCACGGTCATGACTGTGCGCTATCTGGACATGTATAGCAGTTTCAACTACAGAAAAGAGAGTGTTCGAACACAACCGTGTTGATGGAAGATGAGGCATCTCCCTGTATAGGATGTGAAGTTTAACAATCACTGCGTCTACATTTCAGAGGATATTAGTAATCAGGCGCTCATTTTCTATGAAATGGTACCGCATTCATGAGACCTTAAGTCCTGTGACTTTTGGCTTACTTCAAAAGCATGATGTATCAGCAAAGAGTTCTTCACCTGTCTGATTTAAAAGACAAAATCGTAAATAATATATACCAAACCTTCGACAGATCAGATGTATTCCCCCAGTAGACAATGCTGTGTGGCAGAGTATCAGCTATCGGTTCTGCAAAAAAGAGCAACATACTGAATGTCACCTGGATCTCCTTGCAGCATGTCAGCTGAGATGTTTTTTGCATCATATTATTTTATGAAATGATCATAATCTAATAACTTCTTATTGCCTCTGAATCATTTCACCATCACATACCATCCGGTTCATATTAATGGAATTTCTTCAGGTCATACAGTGCCATATTTTCCCAATCGATTTTTTTTTTTTAAATTGTGAAAATCTTTCATTTGGGGGTATTTCTTCCGCTGGTTCTTTCTATAAATTTCTCTGAATATGGATATTTAATTTGAAACACCACATACATCACAAATATGGGTCATACAAATAAGAAAGGAAGAAAAGGTCTTGCATTCAGAATAAGTAAATATTAACAGTAAAATGGGCAACACTGAAGAAATCAGTGACTTCCGATCTCCCCATGTAAATAGGATGCAACCTTTGCAGCAACTTTGTTCGAGAAACTTCTGCCTGCTGCAGTTTTTCTGATCAACTGTACAGTCAGGAATGCGTATCCATACTTGAAGTAGAAAAAGCCATTAAAGGATTGAAATGTGGAAAGGCAGCAGAAGTAGATGATATTCGACCAGAAATGCTCAGGTATGGAGTATAAGAGTCTTATAGTGGCTACACTGCATACTTCAGAAGGTCTGGACGGAGGGATGAATTCCCGATGATTGGAGTAGAGCTCTCATAATACCCATATATAAAAAGGGAAATAAAACTCAATGTGAGAATTACAGAGGTATATCCCTACTGAGTGCTTCTGGTAAGATCTATGCAAGTATACTTGAGAAACGGTTCTGAAGAATTGTGGAAGAAAAGCTTGGTGAAGAACAAGTTGATTCAGGCAAAATAGAGGCTGTCAGGATCAGATCTTCACTTTATGAGAGATAGTTGAGAAATCATGGGAATATAACAAAGATAAAGAATATAACAACGCTCATCTGTATTTAGGTTTTGTAGATATAGAAAAGGCATATGACAAGGTACTAAGAGAGAAGCTATTCAATACGCTACAATTATGTGGTGTCAGTCGGGCATTATATCAAGCAATACTAGGTCTGTATTTGAGTTGTAAGTCAGCTGTTAGAATTGAAGGAATTGCAGGAAGATGGTTTAATGTTAAATCTGGTGTGAGACAAGGATGTACATTATCCTCTTTGTTATTCATTATCTAGATGGATCACATTATGAAGGAAAGTGGTACTAAACATGATATCAAAATTGGAGATGTTAATGTCAGCTCTTTGCTTTATGGACGATGTTATACTTCTAAATAAATCCACTACAAGTCTGAAAGATTCCCTGACTAAATTGAATAACTGTTGTAATAGATATGGTATGAAGGTCAGCAATAAAAAGACAAAGACAATGAAAATAGGCAGAATCATTGAAAATGTCAACTGCATTGTGAATGGAGAACCTGTGGAACAAGTAAAACGTTTCAGCTAGTTAGGCATGATTTTTAGTGAAGATGGTCAATTAAATATGAAAATAGACAACAGAATCAACAAAGCTGGTATGGTAGGAAGTCAGTTGAATAAATTCATATGCAATAAGAGAGAAATTAGTCACTAGATTAGCTGTATACAAGACTGTATTCAAACCAGTTTTAACTTATGGATCTGAGAGCTGGGTCAGAAGTAAAACACTTGATCAAAGACTAGAGACTGCAGATATGAGAGTCCTGAGAAAGATTAGGGGCATGAGCAGATAGCATCAATGGCAATATCATATTAAAAACGAGGATATTAGGAAAGAACTAGACATTGTCGGCATCCAGGAATGCATTAGCAGAGCTAATCTCAGGTGGTATGGTCACTCAAACAGAATGGGCGAGGAAAGATTATCATAGCAAGTGTTCTCTGCCAGGTTGGGAGGAAAGCGACTTAGAGGAAGACCAAGATATAGGTGGTTTGATATGGTAAAAAGTGCCTTTGACAATAGAAATATAAGATCTGGTAATGTTGGAGTCTTGACAAGTAACAGACTGATTTGGAAGAAAATTGTAGATAGGAAGTTAGTAATTATGTAAATTTTTCATGTAGTACTATCATATCCTGTAAACCCTTTGAGGGCACATGACAGGAATTTGATGATGATTATGATGATAATATGACTTTGTAATAATGCTCATCCGTAGAGAACCTAACTGCAGAAAAAATTTCTAGACACAAAAGTCAGGTAAACTGTGAACAAATACATTAAGGTAAAGAAACAAAACTAACTAACTTGCTGGCCTGGTTGGCTGAGTGGTTAGCTTATCCGCTCTCCAGCCAGAAGGCTGCGGGTTCAAATCCCGCTGTGGGCATGGATGTTTGTATGTGAAAATACTAGTGATGGTAGATGGCGTTGGTGTAGATGATGAAGGTAGTTGTGGCTGGTGGAGAAGGCGAGTTGAATAGTAGGCACCCTCCCTCAATGAGTCTTTGGACTCCCTGGAGGTGTTATGTAATAATAATAATAACTATAGGGGTTTAATAACTGGATATCAAAAATTGGAAATTTTTTTGATTGGCTGATGTAATTATTTTTTATTAATATTTATTTTTTAAAATTGTTTTTTTTTTTTTCAGAAGAGGTCAGACAGGTTAATTAATTTTAAACATGATGTAGATTACATTAATACAGTGCTAATTGCTTTAATGTAAGGTATAAATAATATTCTTGAAGATAACCATGTAAAAATCAAAAATGTAGAATTTTATTAAGTTATTAAAGTTTTTATCTTGGTTAGATTATGGATTTTACTATCACTGAGTCCATAAATCTAAATGAGATAAGAACATTAATAACATTTATAAAATTCTCTGTTTTGACCTTTACATTAAGATCATCTTCATAAACATATGTAAGTACATAGCTACTTATGAGAGAGAAAATGTTCAGGATTAGAAATTAGCTCAGCTGAGATTTCTGTTCAACTTAAACCCCTATTCTTTTCTGTCAAGTCCTGAATTGTTATGTCTGCTTATTTTTGTTATTTCTAGCATGTCACACCTGTCTTGAATTGTTAACTGATTGTTAAACGTTGTTTTTAGTTTCAATTACATATTGCTGTAATGGTTGCACTAATTTATTCAGAAATATCTGCACCAGGCATTGATACTATCCCTACTAAACTGTGGTCATATGTAGACAGCACATCAATAGAATATTTAACAACCCTATTCGATAAAAGACTAGAAACAGAAGAGATTCCTAATGACTGGAGAACTGAAAATATCATCCCAATATACAAGAAAGGAGACAAAAGAGACTGCAGAAATTACAGACCAATCGATTTACTCTCCCACACCAATAAAATATTCATAAGAATTATACAAAATAGATTAAAAACACCTATGAGGAACTGATAGGCACAGAACAAGCTGATTTCTGAGGAAACTATTCAAAAATAAAGATTTTCGCATTGCACCAACCAGCAGAGCTCATCTGGGAAGACCATGAAGAACTATATTGTTGCTTTGTGGACTTTAAACAAGCTTTCGATAGCATCAAAGTTCTACTACCATTAACGCTACTCTCAGGATGGGTGAAGCACAAGTGCCTTTCATATTCCTCTTTGTCTGTAATGAGAGTTATTTGAGAAAGGGAGTTTTGTGAGCAATTAAGCTCACCCTCTAGGGGTAGTTGTATTAGGTATGATCAGTTGGGAGTAGAATAGCCTTCGGTGTTTTATATTTGTGATAATCTGTTTCATTGTAATTGACAGCTTGTACGCTCAGCGGATTTGAATGTGAACTTGATTTGATGAAGAACGTTTCTGTTAGATCGCGGAGAAGGGAGGAAACGTATGGAATGCCGGTTTCTCGATGAATCTGTGAATTTCTGATGAACCACGGGGCATCCAGGATCATCCTCAGGGATTTAATTTGGATTCTTTGTAGTTTTGAAATGTTTGATCGTGAGGTGTAACTTCATGCTGGTGAGGCGTAGATAATAACCGGACGTATGACCATACGGTAAAGTAGTAGTTTATTTTGTAAGTTTAATTTGCTCTTGCGGTTAATCATTGGGTAGACCTGCGCAATGACTTCGCAAGTCCTGGAGCCAATCAGATTGATGTGTTTGCTAAAAAGGAGTTTCTTGTCCAATAACACCCCAAGGTATTTGGTCTCAGATTGTCACAGAATCTTTTGATCAGAGAGCAAGATGTCTTCTTTAATACAGACCTTTCTTCTGGAGATCAGCATAGCTGAACTTTTGAGGGGGTTCACCTGAATCCTCCAGTTGGTGAACCAGTTTTCTAGTGCAATGATACTTCCTTGGAGTCTAGTGATTGCTAGGCGAGGGCTGAGCGACCTTGCTAGAATAGCGGTGTCGTCGGCCCTTTATGCCGACGTTGTTCTTGAGTTAAGAGGGATGTCTGATACATAAGTTGTGAAAAGTATTCGGTCCAGAAGAGAACCCTGAGGTACTCCAGCCAGGATTTTGTGCCTTGATGACACAATTCCGTTGAGTTTTACTTGCATCTATCTTTCACTAATGTAGGCGTATATAAGTTTCACTAGTTTGATTGGGATATTGTTTTCAATTAGTTTGAAGATAAGGCCTTGATGGCCGACCTTATCAAAGGCCTTGGCAACATCCAAAATACAGCAGCAGTGTGAAGGATGGGTGATATGTTCTGTTAGTCGGTGAATTTGTTGCACTGTGTTGTGAGCTTTGCGAAACCCAAATTGCTCATTTGGAATTATTTTCTGTTTGTCCACTGCTGATTGTAGTCTTGATAGGATGACCTTTTCTATTACTTTGCCAAGAGAGGAAAGAAGACTGATGGCCTGTAACTTTCGGGAAGTTGTGGGTTATTACCAGGCTTTTTCAGAGGTATAATGTCAGCGATTTTCAAATCTGTGGGAAAGTACTGGAATCTTAAAATGGAATTGGTAATATTAACTAGATGAATTATGGCTTTCCTTGGGAGTAGCTTTATTATTCTTTTGGTAATTCCGTAGGAACCAGGAGCCTTTTTGTTCTTCAGGTGGGATATAATATTGATTATTTCTGTTGGAGATGAGGGAGTGATTATTTCTGAATCATCCTGAGGCTGTGTTAATACTTTTCTAACTTTACGATGAACTTTGTAAATGAGATTAATATTTAAGTTTTCATAAGATGGGCTACTTTGATTTTACATATTGTCAACTAGGGCTTCTACTTTTTCTTCATCAGAGTATGCAATTCCAGGTTTGGTCTTCATAGGGGGAAGGGGTTATCTTTTGGTACGAAGAGATTTTACAAATTTTCATATGGAGTTATCTTCTGGGTTGATTTCTGTGAGTTTGGAATTCCTGTGTATCTGGAGGGCATCTCGAACCTGTCTGTTCAGGTTGTTTTGTCCTGTGGGACTCTAGTTTTGTGATATCACTTTCTTGCTTTGTTTTTGGCCCAAATCAGGTCCATTATCTCTTCTGGGATCCAGTTGGATGCATGGAAAACAGTGGGTTGAGTGACTGATGTTATTGCTGTGCTGATTTGCCTAGTTAAATTGCTTACAGCTAGGTCTATGTCTTCTTTTTTTGCGAATGACAGGAGGTGGGCCGATGTGGACTGGGAGAACCCTAGAGAGCTTGTCCCATGCTAAGAAAGAATGATGGGGAGAGAGCTGCTCCTGAAGTCCTAGCTTGAGCAGGATGGGGTTATGATGAGTTAAGCTCTTCTAATGCCTCCAGCTGGTATTGATATCTGATGTTGCTGAGGATAACTGTCTAGTACATCAGAACTTCCTAATGGGCTGTAGTGGTTGGGACCAGCTACTATTGATGAGTTGAGTGACGTGTAGTTGAATAAGGTACGGCCTTTGGAGTTGACTGATGAACTGAACCAAGCCGTATGTTTGGAGTTGGGGTCTCCTGCTATAATTATGGAATCCGTGGAGCCGAGGATGGAGTCTAAGTCTGTGTCAATAGAGGAATGCTGAGAGGATTGTATGCGCCGTAGATTTTGAGTTTGCCTGTGTTATTTGTGTGCAGCTCTACACCTGTCACATGAAGGTTTACAGTTTGAGGGTTGGTCAATGCATTGTGGCTCAAATAATTTTTAATAAAAATAGCTGTGCCTCCACCACTAGAGTTAAGTCTGTCTGTCCTATATAGAATATAACCTCTTAGTCTTGGGTTGTTTGATGGTCTGAGGTGGGATTCACTGATCAATATTATGTCCGGATTGTATTGTTAAACTGTGAATAAAATTGTTGTGTATATTTTTTTTTTTTTCATTCACATTTAACATAATATACCATATACCAAGCAAGACGTGTGTAAATATTATTTAATGTAAACAACTTATTTTACAATTTAATATTCATATAACTACCTTAATTTTGTCTAATATTTAATTACTTAATCAAATATATATGTATTAATAATGAAAAGACTGTATTAAATATTATTAAGCTATTTTAATTATTATTATGTTAATATTATAAGAACTTGTATTTGATAATTTAACTGCACATTAATTAAAATGTAAATATTCTCTATTGCTATTTGTAGAAATTTAACGTTATGCAATACCTCAATTTTATTAGGTTTTGTTTTGTTGTCATGGAGACGCATGTAAGTAAGCAGCACATTTTTGGAACACCACGTGAGGAGAAAGCTTATTGAAAAGAGTTTTAGTTAAAGAAATCACGAGAACAATTTAGGCGGGAAGAATGGATATAAAAAGCAATGAACGCTGAAATTATTATTAAGAGGATCATTAGGTCATGAGGGAAAAATGGCGGATCGTGTGTTAGTGTTTAGTGTCGTGTATTATTGATGATGAATTATGAATTGGTTTGATATGTTTTTAGCGATTTATATTTGTGCTTATTCATTAGTAATAGTAGTTAATTGCTTGCTACCATAAACAGTCACTTTATTTTCCATAGTGCTTTATCCAGGTAAGTCATTTGTAATTACAAGGGCGATTCGCTAGTCCTACAGCCGCTAGTATCGCCTTTGTTTGTTTCTTATAGTGACATTTTATTGCTGGTAGACACCTAAGAGTGTCTATGGGATTTGCTAGTGGACCCTCAAAAGTCCACAGGATTATCTTTACCTGCTTGGGACACCTGAGAAATCTCTACTCTTTTGTCCATCTGTGCCTTGAAATGGCTAAATTTGTGAATGAAACCAAATTCGAGGAAGTATATAAGGAATTCCTCAGACTGTGAAAGCTGCTGAGTGATAATTGGCCGGGAAAAGTGAAATTGTATGACACGTTTCCCCCCGAATGTGTCTCAGACGTTACCGCTGAAGATCATTTAGAATCGGTGCCTTCTACTTCTTCAGACTTTGTAGAAGTGAGCGCACGCAAAAAGCGAAGAACAACAGATGAACCGCACAATGACAATAGTGAAATGGAACAGGATTTTCAGGGTTCGGACGCCGCTATTTCTCCCAAAGAAAAGCTGCCTCCGATCATCCTTAGAGAAAAGCATAAGTGGGCAGCTTTAAGATCGACAATGTCCAATTTGTATATTGGCTTTATTAAGGCCAAAAACATGGATGAAGGCATAAAGATCCAGCCAACAACAGTGACAGACTATAGAAGGTTGTCCAAAGAACTTGACGACAGAGGCATCCAGTATCATACCTTTGCGCTCAGCTCCGAAAAAAACTTAAAAGTAGTCCTTCGTGGTGTCTGTGAAGACATTGACACAGCAGAAATAGCTGCTGACCTAAATTCTCAGGATCTTCCCCCAGTCAAAGTGAGCAGAATGTACAAAGCTGACAAGACTCCCATGCCATTGGTCCTTGTTGAGATTTTAAAATATACAAGGATATTTACAACTTAAAAACAGTCTGTGGTCTCATCGTCACACCAGAACCACTCCGTAAAAGATCATCTTCTGGGCAGTGCCACAGGTGCCAGAAGTTTGGCCATGCCCAGAATCTATGCAGTGTGGAATATAGATGTTTAAAATGTGGAGACAGCCACCCAACCAATACCTGCAGAAAGCCGAGGACTACCTCTGCCAAATGTGCCAACTGCAGTGGCCCTCATCCCGTGAACTACAAAGGATGTACTCAGCACCCAAAGAATAGACGGATGGAGGCAATCAATCATCCCTCCTCCTTCAGCACAAGAACACCAGAAGCCCAGACATTAAAACCGGGGACTCAGCGGCCACAGTCGGAGACCTCCAATAATAGAGACACCCGAAAGGAAACAAGAAGCTATGCTGAAGTGACCCGTACAACTAGACCAAATCCAGAACAAAATCAACCAACAGCACCTAAAAACCTAACAGCTGTTATTACGTCCTCACTAGCAAACATGCTACAAAATTTCAGCATATCAAACCCTACTAAAACCTCCACTAAAAGATTTCTTCGTGAAACACAGGTCATCCTCACAGCTCTCATAAATGAATAGTAACAAACTAATTCCAGCATCTCTTCAGATAGTTGCGTGGAAAGCAAATGGCCTTAAAAACAAAATTCTGGAACTCTGACACTTCACATCTAGGTATCAACCAGATGTTATTTTAATCAGTGAAACTCATTTAAAACCCTCAGACAATCCTACAATAAGGGGCTATCACCTATACAGAAATGACAGACTACTCTACAGAGGCGGCGGCACTGCCATCTTTATAAAAAATTACATTAAGCGCCACTGTGAGCATTCCTTCAACCACTAACCTTGAGATCACAGGAGTGGAAGTAGTCACCAGCTCCACTGGCAAACTGAAAATCTACTCAGCTTACAACCCTCCCCAAAAATCTCTACTTCACTGATCTAAATTCCATCTTATGCACCAGAGAGCCCACCATCTGAATTCCAAGCATCCTGCGTGGAATTGTACAACCACAAACAAGAATGGTTGCATCCTTTACAACTACTTAGGATCAAGCAACGATGTTGTGGCAGGCCCCACCGAACCAACTCATCTCAGTACGTTCGGCACTGCTGATATCCTGGATATAGCTATTCTGCAGGATATCAAACTTCAATACAGCATCATATCTATGGATGAACTATCATCCGATCACAATCCAATTCTACTACAGCTGGGAAATCAAGAATACCTATGTCCTCCTTCTCACTCCTACATTGCATGGGAAAGACTGTCAGCAGCACTGAAGGATTATATTGGACCTGTTCCTCACATACACACAAAAGAAGAAGTAGAAACTGCAGTTACAAATCTCACACAACAAATTAATTCTGCTATAAAGGTAGCTTCCTCCTACAAATCTGCCCGCAAGCCAGATCGTTTCCCTGAAGACATCATGAACTTGATCAGAAACAAAAACAGAGCTAGGAAAAGATACCGTAACACATGTGCACCACAAGATAAAATAAATCTAAACAGATTAAATGGGGCAGTAAGAGATGCACTCAGAGCCCATAGAGACCAAGTATGGGATGAAAAGTTATCCTCCATTTCTCCTACTGATCACTCCATCTGGAGACTACTGAAAAATATCAAAAACAAAGACAGATCCCTTCCCCCAATATTCTCTGACCAGGGTCTTGCTCACACAGATGTAGACAAACCAGAAGTTATAGCACACAACTTAGAGGAGCAATGCAGGCCTTCGTATGGAAACTTTGACTTTGACCACATATATAAGATTCACAGCAAGGTCAGACACTCACTCAAACTCCCTATCTCCAGCACTGACCATATTGCACCAACATCACCTGCTGAGTTACATGACATTATTAAAAAATTAAAGAACAAAAAAGCTCCTGGGCCAGACGGCATTACTAATCTGGTGATTGAACTTCTGCCCCGAAAAGCAGTAGTGCACCTGACCAGTATAATAAACGCAATTTTAAGATTTCACTATTTTCCTTCCACCTGGAAACTGGCTGACGAAATTGCTATACATAAGCAGGCAAAGACCCACACCTACCGCAAAATTATCGTCAAATCAGTCTTATCTCAAATCTGGGTAAGGTTGCAGAGAAGGTAATCCTCTCTCACAACTTCAAACCTCAGTAAATGACCTAAACATCCTCCCTAAAGAACAGTTTGGTTTCAGGCAACACCATAGTACTACCCAGCAAATCCACAGAATTGTGGAATACATCACCACCAGCTACAACTGGCACCAGTGCACAGGCGCTGCTTTCCTAGACTTATCCGAAGCCTTTGACAAAATCTGGCATTTTGGACTCCCGCACAAACCTATCTCAGCCGGTACCTCACTAAAAATGGTTCACATAATCCATTCATATCTTCAGAATAGATCAATGCAAGTAAAAATAAACGGTTCCACATCCTCCCAGCGCCACATCTTTGCTGGAGTGCCGCAGGGATCTCTACTGGCTCCATTGCTGTTCTCTATATACATGTCAGACATCCCGCACAATCCGATGACTTCCATTTTGGCCCTGTATGCGGACGATATAGAAATACTAACCAGATCTCTCCGTCCCCATTTCGTTACCAGAAAGCTTCAAGAAAACCTTCTAAAGCTGGAGGGTTGGTTCTCCAAGTGGAGATTGGAAGTCAATTCCCAGAAAAGCTCAGCCGTTCTTTTCTCAAAAAGGCCAATGTCTCCTGCAGGAGATGTGTTACTATTCAATACTAAAATTCCCTGGCAAACAGAAACAAATTACTTGGGTGTAATTATCGACAAAAAGCTATCTTTCAACCAACACATCAAATCTCAGTGCACAAAGGCATCTAAAGCCATAGCTCAGATCTATCCGCTAATTAATAGAAATAGCAAGCTCAGCAACAGAATCAAATTGCAACTATACCAGATGACGATTCGTCCTATAATCACCTATGCCTCTTCGGTCTGGAGCCACACCTCTAATGCTTACATTATCAAAATACAGCGGGTGCAGAATAAGTGCTTGACAATGATTCTGAACGCCCCGTGGTATGTTAGAAACAATCAACTCCACAGAGACACAAATATTCAATATATTTTCTCTTTTCTACAATCCTTAGCAACCAAGTTTTTCCTAAAGACGTCCACACATCCAAACGATTTGGTTCAGCAAGCTGCAGCATACGATCCAACGGACATATTCAAATATAGAAGACCAAAAGCTATATTAGCCTCCTTTAGTGATGCATAATCTCCATACTCATTCAGGGCGATCAATCTGCTCATAAATTTTACCTTCACTGTAACCACAACAGATAGCAGGGAATATGAAAAACATCTTGCTTCACCCCTAAAGACATAAATGTCAATTGTCAATTATTATTAAGAGAGAAAAAAGGAGAGGATTGGCATTAGGTTGGAATCGGAGCATTCGGGAATCACAGTGCGATAATAGCGAATCGGCAAGTCACTCAAGCAGCTAATAAAGTCTACTAGTCGAGAGGCGGTTAGCTAATAAATTGTAGAATAACAATTATAGCTACGGAAGACAGCTGAGTGACTACTAAATAGACTAGCGATATTTGAGTTGAGATTTAATTTCAGGGCCTACCTGTCAAGACACACAGAATCTTGAAATAAAGCACGGAGTTACTAGAATAGAAGAGGCTGTAAAATTGAAGTTTACCGTTAGCTGTGCTTAGAATTATAATGCCTAAAGAATTAATCGAATGCCGGAGGAATGAACAACTGTGCATATGAAACCTAAAGTTAAGGAATTATTGTGTATTGCCTTATTTCATGAGTGATCAATAGTACTTTATGCAACAACGTTTGTTTATGTGTATTGTAACGGATGATTAATTCAGTTATTGCTTAGAAGAATTTATTTAATGAGTGCCGTTTAATGTTTAAAGTGTTTACAGTTGTAAAAAAGTGTAAATGTATAAGTAGATGAAGATAGAAGATTATCGGTAAGATTATTCCAACCATTAATATTCCTATGTAGAGATGTGAGTGTGTTTCATCTTAGAATTTCCTTGTGTTTACAGTAACTATTGCGGAAGTTAGCTAAAGTGTAAATTTAAAAGTGTTTGTTTGTGAAGAGATATTACTGCAATTTTTGTTGTATTTGGAACTTAAGGAACTATGAGAAGACTGTATTATTATAGAGATAACAGATTTATCATTGAGTTGTATGATTGAATTTATCAGAAGTTAAAATGTGTGTGATATCTTAATTACTGATTTGAATTTAAGTGTAAAATCTATGACTCTAAAATTAAATGTTTGTTTTTGTTAATCAAAAGTTGTATTTTGCCTGAATCTCTTTTACTGCACCATTCATAAAATATTCGAACCAAAGCGGGAGTGATAAACAAGTTAAATATAATTGGCCAGTATATATAATATTAACACATAAAAGGAGAGATAGTTGTGAGTTGGTTTATCTTCAATTCTTGAACTAATTCAGATATAAAGTGGCGCAGTCTTTAAATATAAATTTTCTTTATATTTATATTTGAATTAGAAATCGACTTACAACGTATCAATTAGTAAAGAACATCGGAATAGTACGGATCCAAAGTAAAGATTGACAAGAAGTAGGATCCAACAGTATCTCTTTGCAAATTCTTGCAGCTCAAGAATTTTATTTGTAAAGCCGTTGGCATTCCATGCTGTTATCACGAGGGAATTCGGTTTGAATTTTTTAAACATTATAGAGAGCTGTTAATATGGATTGGATTTCTAGATAAAATATCTTTCTGGAAGATGGTGAGGTTCTTGCTTTTCTGAATTCATGCAGCATTGTTGCAAGTGAAGAGGTTAGAGCTGATGTGAGTTTGGAGCTTGTTTGCTCTTGCGATGGAGTCTCAGTTCGTACTGCCTCCGCACATGATTTGGATATGGATGAAGGTCGAGTGCCTTCCTGTGCTGCTGAATGTAAGGTGTTATGATCTGGAGGGTGACCTGCTTGGCTGCTTATGGTGTCATTGCTTGTAGGAGCATGGTTCGTTCTTGTTGATCCACGGTTTTTTGGATGGAAAAGGCAATTTGCATGATGTGGTCCTCTACAGTTGGTACAGCAGGCAGGTGTGGATCTGGGCTTGATGACCCTCACCACATTTAAGGCAGCTCTGCACAGCTTTTAGGTGTGCCCGAACCTTTGGCATCTGTGACACTGCCCTGCTAATGCTTTCTTCCTTAGAGGTTCGGTTGTAATTTTGAGCTCACAAATGTCAGTGATTTCATAAATTCTATTTTTGTATGTTACTGATTTCGACCAACACCAGCAGCATTTGCCTTTTATCTGACAGCATCCTGCTGACTTTGATTGGGGTCAATCCTTGACTGATGAGGTCAGCTGTGATCTCATCAGTTGAGATGCCCTCTGCAACCCCTCTTAGAACCACTTTTAGATTTTTCTCGCTAGCTAGCCACGAAGGTGTGGAAGGGCAATTTGGAGTTGTCCAGCGTTTTCGTCATCATGCAGTAATCTGTAACAGTGGTGGGATGTATCCTTACACCCTCGTCAGTATTTCTTGCCCAGGAGAAATTGATATTTTCCCCCCTAGGGATCTTGAGATTGTGGTCCATTTTTCTTTATCTCAAAGGATAACTCAAGGGACCTTTTCTTTTCTATCTTTGGTGACTTGAGTGTCGAGGGTTGTTGCATCCACTTCCATTTCATCTACAGATGTTCTATGCTTTTATTAGATTGCTCTTCCTGCGAGCAGTCGAACTGTCTTGGAGTCTTTATAGGTGGAACAGGTGTAAAGTCCCCTTCCATATCCACATCATCTCTTCCGTGTAATTAATTTGAGTGAAAAGATTCAGACAACCAGGATATTCCGTTTCAAATTTCTTTAGGATGAATTTAAGAATGTCAAGTGACATATCTTTGTTAAAATTTTGAATGGCATCCTTGATTGATGCCTTTTACATTCTCCATCCTTGCACACCGTTTGTAATCAAGGAATATTCCAATGTCTTTAAATATTCCTGTCTACCTTGGAGGGTTTACTGACAAATCCCGTAGACTCACGCAAGAGTCTACCAACTAAACAATATATAATCGCAAAAATTGTTACAAAATGAAGAAAGCTTACCTGTAATTATCATTCGGAAATCCCGAAAATATAACACTAATCAAAACGCGACTCTAATATTAAATACACGTAAACGCTAACTAACGCCATCTTTTCAATTCCCCCATTCTTAATTCTCCATCCAAAGTTATACCAGAAAAAGCAATAGATAAATATACACCCTCTGTTCAAAAAGAAGCCGAACTTTTCGAAAATAGAAGAAACTAGTGGCGCCACCTGTTGTATCATTTTATTGTCGAAAGCGGCAACCTTCATTCCTTCATTAGTGTTATGTCAACTGTTTATGCATTTGTTTCATTAGAAGCCGAGTTATAGTGCCAAGAGTGACAGTGTGTTTTGACGAACGGTCGCAAAAGGAGTTTCAAACAAAGAGCTGCGATTGACTTTTGTTTTAAACTTGGTAAAAGTTTTACCGAAACGCATCAAATGCTTCAAAAAGCATACGGTGATGAATGCTTATTCCGTACTCAAGTTGACGAGTGGTTTAAGCGATTTCAAAGTGGTTGTGAGACAATTGAGGACGACGAAAAGCCGGGCCGTCCAAAAACTGGACTGAGCGAAGTTAGCATCCAAAAAGTGCGTGATTTCATTAAAGAAAACCCGATATCGTCAGTGAGATTGATTGAAGATGAATTGGGGATTCCAAAATCAATTATGCACAACATTTTGACCGAGAAGTTGGGCCTTCGTCAATTGAATTCGCGGTTTGTTCCCCACAAGCTGACCGAGGACCAAAAAATGTATCGAATTGAACACTGCAAGGACCTCATTAAAACCGCTCGTAAGGACTCAAACTTCCTTGACACGATCGTTACTGGTGACAAAACGTGGTGTATGAGGCCGAAACAAAGCGCCAGAGTGCTGAGTGGAGACCAGAAATGGGGAATCCGAAAAAAAGTCCCTTGGAGAAGTCAAAAGTAAAGAAAATGCTGATTTGTTTCTACGATTCCAAGGGCATTATCCACAAAGAATTCGTTCCGCCTGGCCAAACGGTCAATGGTGAGTTATATCTCGCAGTTGTGAAGCGATTGATAGTGAGAATTCGTCGCGTACGGCATGAATATCGTGATGCAGGCAGCTGGTCACTTTTGCACGATAATACACCATCTCATCGTTTGAACATTGTGAGACAGTTTTTGAGCAAAAACCAAGTTTGCGTGTTGGATCACTTGCCATATTCACCTGATTTAGGACCCTGTGACTTCTTTCTCTTCCCCCAACTTCATTTGCCGACGAAAGGAAAGCGATACGACACCATTGAAAACGTTCAAACGGCAGTAACCACGACCCTCAACAGTATCCCAAAAACCGATATAAAAAACTCATTTAACGAATTATTTTACCGTGCCAAACGCTGTATCGAAGCTGAGGGAGAGTATGTTGATTGAAATAAATGATTTGAATAATTATAATTGGCCTGTGTTTTTTTTTCTATCAAAAGTTCGGTTTCTTTTTGGACAGTGGGTAGTGGGTGTATAATACAGTTTCTGATAAAATATTACTCTGACAAATGCAATAATTAAAAAGGACACTCATAACAGAACCCATAGTGTTCCAAAAAGGAGTAATGCACAGATGCCCATTATCCACCTATTCAACATATATCTAGAAGGAGTTGTAAAGAAGGCAATAGACAACGCGCCTGGAATCCACGTCAATGGTTTAAATATAAATAACATCAAATATGCAGACGATCTCGTCCTTATTGCAAGAACCCCAATTGCAAAGGTAAACAAAACCTGTAAAACATATGACATGACAATAAATATACAAAAGAGATGAAAACAGGGAGGAACAAAATTACCAACTCAGCCACCCTAACTGGAGAACAAGTACAACTTCATATATCTTGGATCAAAACTAACAGAAACAATAGATGAACTCGAAACAATCAAACAGAATAGCGATAAGATGGACCACCAATAGAAAATTACAGAAATCTGGAAAACAAACAAGATATCTAAGCAAGTCAAAATCAAATTATATGAATCAATAATTATACCAACAGTTATCTATGGAGCAGAAGCATGGACAATTAAGAAAAGTGAGGAGAAAAAACTGCTGGCATTTGAAATGAAATGCTTAAGCAAAACAAATAGAGTAAGATGGATAGAAAAGAAAACAAACAGCACAGTCATAAAAGAATTATTGTATAAAAAGACAATAATAGAAAAAATTAGAAAACAACTGAGATGGTTTGGACACACTGCATGCAGAAAGACTACCTAATGTCCTAATCAATACTTTTCCAACTGAAAAAAGAAGACCAAGAATTACCTGGCTTAAATAAAACATTTTAGGACTTATAAGGCACTTATAAGTCCTAAAGGACTTATAAGTGCCTTTTAAGGACTTATAAGGCAGCTAGGAATAGAGAAGACTGGAAGATCCTGCTCAAGGGAAGACTATCAAAATCAGAAATTTTAATAACCTATTGCAAACAGCCATTTTCATCTTCAAATATATATTATATTATAATATCTTTGAAAATGAAAGGATAAGTAAATAGGAAATTTGGCTCTAAATTCAACACTGAGAAAATCTTGAATAAATTGCAGCCAACTAGTATCCACTAATATTTGCATATAAAATTCAGTTACTTTAGTATTTAAAATTTTATTCCAAAAATACATTATTTTCAGTCACCCTAATTTTACATATTTAAAATAAGGGGTTTCTAGGATTTTCTTCTCTCAGGGAAAAAAAAAAATCTTGCTTTTAACCTCACAACCCTGCAAAACTGACTATAGAATATATAAGGGCACCAATAAATAATATTAAGGGGGGGGGGGGCTGGAATATTGCTCTCACCTAGCATTTCACAGGATAGCACTAATCTTTGGAAATGCTTCAGTTACTGATTTTCGAAATGCTAGCACAAAAAGAATGCCACCTACATCCCTATGAGAAATGAAAAGACATTAACAAATGTATATTTTATTTCATATAAAAACTTTTCTATGAAAAAGTTCCGAGTGGCAAAGATTTATAATTTCGCTGAGCAGCAAAATGACCAGTGATTTACTTCTGAAAAATTTCATACATAAGCACTGCAGTACCCCCACCCCCACCCAAGGAAAAAAATGAAAAAAATTAAGTTTTGTCTGTGTTTATAAATAATAATGCTTACAACATGTTAAAGGTTCTTGTTGAGAGGCTTATACGCTGGTTAAACATGATAACTAATATTTAAGGAATTGACAGCGTATACCAGAAATATAGATTAAATAAACTTTAACCACGCTACCGGCCAAGACGTCTATAGACGTTCACGTTATCATGGATGGGAAGTGCTTATTAAAATTATAATACCATTGTTACAACAATGAAATGTATGATGGATACGAAGCGTATGCGGATGCGTATTTGATCCATAACGGCCGGTAAGGTGGTTAATATATACTTTCCGATATTTCGGCAAAAGTCACGTTGCCATCTTCTTGGGAACTTACTAAAAGACACGTGCACACAAGTACTAATAACAGCAAATGAGACTGAAGCTAGGAAGCTAGCGTTTCCTAAAGTCCTGATGGTGCCCCCTGGCGGGCTATATTGGTAGTTCTTGGCCTTTGGGCTGAAGTTCTTCTGATGAAAGTTTCCCAAATTTCGGGCAGTTTCATGCATCCAAATTTGTTGAGGTTTGGCATGTTCCTAAGGGCCGAGGCTGATTCCATGAATAGTCTTTCATACTTGAACTTGCTGCGGTGTAATACTGTGGCTTTCTTCCATCTTATTCTGTGGCGAGTATCCAGAGCGTGGTCTGCAAGCCCAGAGTGACTGTACTGGTAAAATCGGATGTAATCCTTGTGTTCTGAGATTCTGATATTTGCTGTCCTGCCTGTTTGGCCAAAGTAGGACAGTTTACAGCTGTAAAGGACCTGGTATACACCAAGTAGGTCTAGGGGAAGTGGTTGGTCTTTGGTGGAGCGGATAAGGGATGCCAGTTTTCTATGTGGTCTGTAACAAGTGGTCAAGTCATGTTTTTTTAGGATTTTATTGATTTTTTCAGAGGTGCCTCTGATGTAGGGAATAGTGATAGATTTAGAGCAATCTTTTTTGTGAAGGGGAGGGGGTGGTGGGTTGTGGATAACTGGATTAAGTATTTTTTGGATTTTTTGGAGGGGGTAGCCGTTGGCTGAGAAAGTGTCACGGATGTGATTTAGTTCAGTGGTTAGGGCTTGATCATTAGAACAGATTATTTTTGCCCTGTTGAATAATGTTTTAATAACTCCATATTGTTGTGAGGGGGGGGGGATTGTTGGTGAATGTATCTGCCTGTATGGGTGGGTTTTCTAAAAACTGAGAAAACCAAGGTTCCATCAGGTTGGCCGGTGACTATTGTGTCTAGGAAGGGGAGGTTATTGTTTTCCTCTTTTTCCAGGGTGAATTTGATTCTAGGGTGTTGGTTGTTCAAGTGTGTTAGGAAGGAGAGGAGTGAATCCGGGCCATGTGGCCAAATAGCGAAAACATCATCAACGTAGCGAAGCCATATACAAAAACCTAGCATATGGTAGGTTTTTGTGGGGCTGATTAAGGCTTTCTCTTCAAACATCTCCATGAAGAAGTTGGCCAAGAGTGGGGAAAGTGGTGAACCCATGGCTGTCCCCTCTATCTGTTTGTAGAATTTTTCCTGCCAAAAGAAATAGCCTGAGTTCATTGTAAACCGAAATAGGGCTGAGATATCGGGAGGAAATTTAGCTTGGATTAGCTCTAAGGTTTCTTTGAGGGGGACATTCGTGAATAGGGAGGAGACATCAAAACTGACCATTATGTCATTATGTTGGAGTGTAAGGTTTTCTATACTGGCTTTGAAGTGGGCTGAGTTTTTTATGTGTGATGGTGTATTGCCAGTATAGTGCGAGAGCGCTTTGGCTAAATGCTTGGCTAGTTTGTAAGTGGGGAAATCAATGCCATCCACTATGGGACGTAATGGCACATTTTCTTTGTGTATTTTTGGGAGCCCATATATGCGGGGGGGTGTAGATTTATAGGGTTTTAGTCTGTTGGTAATCTCCACAGGCCAAGAAGTGACCTTCTTAAGGAGCCTATGGAGTTTTCTAATTTGTGAGTTGGTGGGATTGTAATCAATGGGGAGGTAAGTGGAACGATCTAATAATAAAGCCTTGAGCTTACCTGTGTAATCTTTAAGATTAAGTACCACAGTGGCGTTTCCCTTATCCGCTTTGGTGATCACTATTTCTTTGTTTCTTTTCAATTCTTGTAGTGCCTTGTATTCACTGCTGGATATGTTGGATTTTGGAGGTTTTGCTTTGTTGAGAACACAGGCTACATCCAATCTGATATCGTTGGCGATGTTGTTAGGCAGTTGGCGAATCCCGCGTTCAATTTGAATCATTAATTCCTCGGCCGGTAATTTCCTAGGAGCAATGGCGAAGTTGTGACCACGTGACAGAGCGTGGAGTGCTTCTGGCTTTAAGGTAGCTGACGATAGGTTAACAACAGTGTTGGTTTGTAGTTTGGGCGCCGAGTTCTTTGTTAATTTATCAAACTTGTTGATATGTCGGCTTCGTACTCGTTTAAATTCTTTTTTAGCTGCCGTACACGAGACGTCATGTAGTACCGACCAAAGCTCGTGGTTCAGCGTAAGTGAGAGCTCATTTTCTAGCGTTGATATAGCGCTGTTTATGTCGGTTTTATTTTACCAGTACAGCCACTCTGGGCTTACAGACCACGCTCTGGATACTCGCCACAGAATAAGATGGAAGAAAGCCACAGTATTACACCGCAGCAAGTTCAAGTATGAAAGACTATTCACGGAATCAGCCTCGGCCCTTAGGAACATGCCAAACCTCAACAAATTTGGATGCATGAAACTGCCCCAAATTTGGGAAACTTTTATCAGAAGAACTTCAGCCCAAAGGCCAAGAACTACCAATATAGCCCGCCAGGGGGCACCATCAGGACTTTAGGAAACGCTAGCTTCCTAGCTTTAGTCTCATTTGCTGTTATTAGTACTTGTGTGCACGTGTCTTTTAGTAAGTTCCCAAGAAGATGGCAACGTGACGTTCGCCGAAATATCGGAAAGTATATATTAAAGTTTATTTAATCTATATTTCTAGTATACGCTGTCAATTCCTTAAATATTAGTTATCATGTTTAACCAGCGTATAAGCCTCTCAACAAGAATAATGATCATCCACGGAGATCTCTTCGCACGCAAGGCCCGCCATTACGGCAAACTGAAGCTGAAATTATCCGGACAACTTAACCGTCTGGCATTCCTAAAAAGCTGCCAGGATAATCATGTCATCCCGAACTGTGTCAAATTTAAACACCGCTTCATCTCACAGAAAGCTCTCCGTATTTACAACCGCGCTAGCCAGGCATTACTTCGGGAGCAAATTACCGCCACACGCGGTTTCCTAGCCGACATAAACAGCGCTATATCAACGCTAGAAAATGAGCTCTCACTTACGCTGAATCACGAGCTTTGGTCGGTACTACATGACGTCTCGTGTACGGCAGCTAAAAAAGAATTTGAACGAGTACGAAGCCGACATATCAACAAGTTTGATAAATTAACAAAGAACCCGGCGTCCAAACTACAAACCAACACTGTTGTTAACCTATCGTCAGCTACCTTAAAGCCAGAAGCACTCCACGCTCTGTCATGTGGTCACAACTTCGCCATTGCTCCTAGGAAATTACCGGCCGAGGAATTAATGATTCAAATTGAACGCGGGATTCGCCAACTGCCTAACAACATCGCCAACGATATCAGATTGGATGTAGCCTGTGTTCTCAACAAAGCAAAACCTCCAAAATCCAACATATCCAGCAGTGAATACAAGGCACTACAAGAATTGAAAAGAAACAAAAAAATAGTGATCACCAAAGCGGATAAGGGAAACGCCACTGTGGTACTTAATCTTAATGATTACACAGGTAAGCTCAAGGCTTTATTATTAGATCGTTCCACTTACCTCCCCATTGATTACAATCCCACCAACTCACAAATTAGAAAACTCCATAGGCTCCTTAAGAAGGTCACTTCTTGGCCTGTGGAGATTACCAACAGACTAAAACCCTATAAATCTAGACCCCCTCGCATATATGGGCTCCCAAAAATACACAAAGAAAATGTGCCATTACATCCCATAGTGGATGGCATTGATTCCCCCACTTACAAACTAGCCAAGCATTTAGCCAAAGCGCTCTCACACTATACTGGCAATACACCATCACACATAAAAAACTCAGCCCACTTCAAAGCCAGTATAGAAAACCTTACACTCCAACATAATGACATAATGGTCAGTTTTGATGTCTCCTCCCTATTCACGAATGTCCCCCTCAAAGAAACCTTAGAGCTAATCCAAGCTAAATTTCCTCCCGATATCTCAGCCCTATTTCAGTTTACAATGAACTCAGGCTATTTCGTTTGGCAGGAAAAATTCTACAAACAGATAGAGGGGACAGCCATGGGTTCACCACTTTCCCCACCCTTGGCCAACTTCTTCATGGAGATGTTTGAAGAGAAAGCCTTAAACTCAGCCCCACAAAAACCTACCACATGGCTTCACTACGTTGATGATGTTTTCGCTATTTGGCAACATGGCCCGGATTCACTCCTCTCCTTCCTAACACACTTGAACAACCAACACCCTAGAATCAAATTCACCCTGGAAAAAGAGGAAAACAATAACCTCCCCTTCCTAGACACACTAGTCACCGGCCAACCTGATGGAACCTTGGTTTTCTCAGTTTATAGAAAACCCACCCATACAGGCAGATACATTCACCAACAATCCCCCCCCCTCACAACAATATGGAGTTATTAAAACATTATTCAACAGGGCAAAAATAATCTGTTCTAATGATCAAGCCCTAACCACTGAACTAAATCACATCCGTGACACTTTCTCAGCCAACGGCTACCCCCTCCAAAAAATCCAAAAAATACTTAACCCAGTTATCCACAACCCACCACCCCCTCCCCTTCACAAAAAAGATTACTCTAAATCTATCACTATTCCCTACATCAGAGGCACCTCTGAAAAAATCAATAAAATCCTAAAAAAACATGACTTGACAACTTGTTACAGATCACATAGAAAACTAGCATCCCTTATCCGCTCCACCAAAGACCAACCACTTCCCCTAGACCTACCTGGTGTATACCAGGTCCTTTACAGCTGTAAACTGTCCTACTTTGGCCAAACAGGCAGGACAGCAAATATCAGAATCTCAGAACACAAGGATTACATCCGATTTTACCAGTACAGTCACTCTGGGCTTGCAGACCACGCTCTGGATACTCGCCACAGAATAAGATGGAAGAAAGCCACAGTATTACACCGCAGCAAGTTTCAAGTATGAAAGACTATTCATGGAATCAGCCTCGGCCCTTAGGAACATGCCAAACCTCAACAAATTTGGATGCATGAAACTGCCTCAAATTTGGGAAACTTTCATCAGAAGAACTTCAGCCCAAAGGCCAAGAACTACCAATATAGCCCGCCAGGGGGCACCATCAGGACTTTAGGAAACGCTAGCTTCCTAGCTTCAGTCTCATTTGCTGTTATTAGTACTTGTGTGCACGTGTCTTTTAGTAAGTTCCCAAGAAGATGGCAACGTGACTTTCGCCGAAATATCGGAAAGTATATATTAAAGTTTATTTAATCTATATTTCTAGTATACGCTGTCAATTCCTTAAATATTAGTTATCATGTTAAAGGTTACAGCTTATGTTTTGACATTGACTGAATAGTTAATAATTGGAATAGTTCGATTAACGCTTTAGATTACGAAATAAATGCACTGCGATCTAAGGCCGATATTCCCTTGCACTTGTCATTGCACGTTACGTCATTCCGACACTGCCGTTTGGGCAGTGTATGAATAACGAATAACATTTCTGGCTAGATGGGTGAAGCAAAATTGCTTTTCATATTCCCCTTTGTCTCTAATGAAAGAACTATGAATGGAGTGTTTATGAGCTATATGCTCGCCCACTGAGGGCAGTGAGATTAGCTGTGTTCAGCTGATCTTAAGATAGACTTAGGCCTCTTATATTTGTAGCTTTCCCTTCATTATATTCCTAAGCGTCCTTAATCAGCAGGTTTGTGTGGTTGCTTGTCTTGGTAAAGAACTTCTCAGCTAGATCTAGGAGAAAGGAGGAGATGTAAGGGATGTTGATTTCTCTATGGAGCAAGAGGCATCCAGAATCATACTCATGCACTTATTCTGTAATCTCTGTAATTTTAGAAAATTTGAGTTCACGGTGTCGCTCCATGTGTGGAATGCATAAGTGATTACTGGTCGTATAACCATCTTGTAAATTGTTAATTTTGTTCGGGTATCCAGTTTACTTTGTCTGTTGATCACAGGGTAGATCTGTGCTATGACCTTGGATGTCTTTGTCTTCGAGGTAACGTGTCTTATATGATTGCTGAATAGCAGCTTTTTATCCAGAATCACTCCAAGATATTTGACTTCTGTCTGCTATGGAATCTTAACTCCCAAAAGATGAATGTCCTCTATAATATGGATTTTCTTTCTTGTAAACAGTATGGCTGAACTTTTCTGGGGGTTTACTTGGATTTTCAAGTCTGCCAGCCACCTCTCTAAAATATGTATACTGGCTTGAAGTCGTCTAGTTGCCAGTTTTGGGCTCAGAGATCTTGCCATTAATGCAGTATCATCTGCATATAATGCAGTGAATGTTGTTCTCAGGTTCAAAGGGATGTCTGCTATGTAGACTGAGAACAGGAGAGGGGCCAGAAGAGAGCCCTGAGGTACGCCTGCCAAGACCCAGAGTCTGGATGAGATCGTTTCACCGACCCTAATCTGCATATATCTGTCTTTCAAGTATGAATTAAGTATTTTTATTAACTTGATTGGCAAGTTAAATTTTATGAGTTTGTAGAGAAGGCCTTGATGCCATACTTTGTCAAACGCCTTCTCTGCATCGATGAAGATGGCAGTTGTATTAAGTTTCCAGTTAAAGCCTTTAGTAATGATTTCCACTAGCAGGTGTACTTGTTGAAGTGTACTATGGGCCTTGCGGAAGCCGAACTGTTCGTTAGGCAAAATTCCTAACTTGTCCGTTTCTGCTTGGAATCTTGTGAGGATCATTTTCTCTGTCTCCTTTCCGAGGCTGGACAACAGGCTTTTTCCTGACTTCTTCAATGGCATGATGGTGGCTGATTGACATGCAGTGGGGAAATGCTGGAATCTAAAATGGCATTGGTAATGTTGACGAGATGGACTATAGCCTTTCTTTGAAGTAGTTTTACTATTCGGTTAGTTATGCCATCAGGTTCTGGGGCCTTTTTACTGTTTAGGTGAGTGATGATATTTACCATTTCTGCCGGAGTAGTCGGAGTGATATGCTCTGAATTAACAGTGTGCTGTCGTAAAGTTGTCCTGACATGTATATAAGGTTAATATTTAGATTTGCATAAGATGGGTTACACTGAGTTTCAAGGTTATCAATTAGTGCTTCAGCTTTCTCTTCATCTGTGTGAACTATCCCTTTCTTGGTTTGTATAGGAGGTATGAGTTGCTTTTTGGTGAAGATGGCTCTTAAGAATTTCCAGACGGAGTGATCTTCAGTATTGATGTTAGCCAATTTGGTTTCCCATTGATGGTTTCTGTGTTTTTGAAGAGCTTCATGTATTTCATGTACTTGTCTGTTTAGGTTGTTCAATACTGTTTTGTCTTGTGAGGCCCTGGTGTTGTGGTATCTCTTTCTGGCGCTCTATTTTTTGTTCTTATTAAATCCATCATTTCTTCTGGGATACGATTGGTTGGGTGAAAGACGGTGGATTGCCTGACTGATTCTATTGCTTTCTGAATTTGTATGGTTAAGTTATTTACTTCTGAGTCTAACTCTTCGTTTTTACTGATGTTGGGCACCAGACCAATATAATCTGGAAGAACCTTGGCTAATTTGTCCCATGGTATGAATATGTGCGGAGGAGAGAATTGATCCGATGAACCTAGATTAAGCACTATGGTCAGAAGATAATTCGCTAACTGATTCCAATTTGAAATGGTGTCTTAAATTTTTAAAAATGACGATGTCTAGTACATCCGAGCTACCTGATGGACTGAAATGGGTAGGCTCGGTAGGTCCGGTCAGAACAGCAGAGTTGAGCATTGCATAGTTGAATAGAGTGTAGCCTTTGGTGTTAATTATAGAGCTGAACCAAGCTGTGTGTTTTGAATTTAGGTCTCCTGCTATTATTATGGAGTCATTTGATTTAAGTATGGAGTCCAGATCTATTGTCAGCAGAGGAATGCTCAGAGGATTATAAGCAGCATAGATCTTGATACTGCCAGCGTTGCTGGTATGTACCTCCACGCCGGTCACCTCCAGGTTTACGGTTTGGGGGTTGGCTATTGTATTGTGATTCAGGTAGCTCTTAATATATATGGCTGTGCCTCCACCTCTTGCACCAATTCTATCGTTTCTGTATATAGTGTATCCACGAATTTTTGGGTTATTAGCTGGCCTTAGGTGTGTTTTACCAATCAAGATGATATCAGCACTGAGACAAATCACAAATTCTTGAAGTTCCAAGATCTTGTTTACCAACCCATTTGCATTCCATGCCACAATCATGAGTGACCCTGGGGTGTATCTTTTACTCATGACAGATGACTGCTATAATGGTTTGAGTGCCTAGTAGGAATCTCTTTCTGGGGAGATGGTGAGGGGCTTGTCTTGCTGAATTCCTGCAGCATGGCGGCGGCAAGCGAGGCAGTTAAATCTGATGTTAGGTTGGAGCTTTCTAGCTCGAGAGATGTAGGCAACTTGGTGCGTGCAGCCTCAACATATGTTTTGGTCGTGTTCCTTCCTGTGTAATCGAAGATGAGGTGTTTTTCGAACTGGGGGATTGCCCACTAGGTTGCTTATAGTGTCATGACGAAGAGATGCAAGATTGACTTTTGCTGACCCTCGATTTTTTGGATTGAAAAGGCATCCCTTGTAGTTGGCGGGGTGAGGTCCTCTGTAGTTTGCACAGCAGGTAGGCAGCAGTGCATGGCTTGGAGCAGGTGATGGTCTGGTGTCCCTCGACACCAGACCATCACACTATGACATTATCCAGCTGATGCCCTCTACTGAGTGGCTCAATTGATATTTTGAGTCCACATACTACAGTTAGATCATAGATTTGTTTCTGTGTTGCTTATTTCCACCAGCATCAAAGGCATTGGTCTTTTATCTGTCTGAGCATCCTGCTCACTTTTACTGGAGAGATCAATGCTCACATCTTCAGGAGTGATACCTTCAGCAACCCCACCTTCAGATTCTTTTCGCTGGGTAAAGTGAAGGTGTGGTATTTTAACTCCCTCATCACAGTTTTTGGCCCATGAGAATGATGTTTTGTTCCCTGAGGGTTGACGAGACAGGAATCCATTTGTCTTTATCCCTTAATATGACTGGTGGTACGTGTTCTTTAGGTATATTCAGTGCTTCCATCTCTGTTGTTTTGGATTCTTCAGCATTGGTGGAGCTTTTCTTCTTCTTTTTGACTGTTTGGAATTCTGTATGAGTTTCCAAGGTCTGATAACTGCTGTCTTGAGATGCTACATCCACACTCCCCAAGTATGGATGTAGCATCTTCCATACTTGGGGAGTGTGCAAAATCTGATTGCAACAGAGTTATGGGATCTTCACTTATGTCATCCATTTTGTCTTCTGTGACTGCTGAGGTGTGGGGGGGGATGTTTCAAAAAGCTTAATTTTTCCTGGCCAGTTTTCACTCAGCAGCTTTCCTAGTCTGAGGAATTCCTTGTATACCTGCTCGAATTTGGCCTCATTCAGAGGTTTTGCATTACAACAATAGTCGAGAAATGTGTAAAGACACAGGTAGAGATTGCTCAGGTGTCCCAAGCAGGTGATAGGTGAACCTGTGGACTTTTGAGGGTCCACTAGCAAATCCCGTAGACACACTCAGGCGTCTACCAGCAACAATATAATGCAGCGGTCCTAAAATATGGAAAAGGAGTGCATGAATCCACTTGGCAACAGATTGAAATCCTACCTCCCTATAATACCACAAATCCACCACAGCTGGCCGACCTCTTGCATGTTTCATGTAGAGGGGGGAGACTGTAGGAAACAAACTGTGCCAGCGGCAGTGCAATGTGAGATTCGTGAAAAACCTCACAAGCAGTATAATCAGATGCAATTTAAATTAATATGTCCGGTTCTCATCAAAAGCCAACACTCCCCTCCTTAACGTGCACAAGCATACGATTTGGGCAGTGTATTGCATGCTTGCGCAAGTCATTTCTGTGAGATATAAAGTTTATTGGTGCGTGTTCGTGGTGAACCATTTTTTGTAAATCTTATTTTTTTTTGTTAAAATAACATATAATTATTTATTTATTATCCTCACCACGAACAAACACCAATAATAAAAGTTTCGTATCAATAGAAATGACAAGCGCAAAATGGCGTTATATCGCAGTGCATTTGTTTCGTGTAAGGATAATTGAAAAATCATAATTCTTTTCATATTTTCGACAGTGACGCTCGTCATAATTTAGCCTTGTATAAATAATAAATAAATAATTATATGCTATTTTAATTTTAACAAAAAAAAAAAAATAAGATTTACAAAAAATAGTTCACTACGAACACGCCTCAATAAACGTTTTATATCTCACAGAAATAACGTGCGCAAGCATACGATACACTGCCCAAAGATGGAGGTCATGATATATAGGAGATCGACATGATGGTTGTGGTTGCGAAGAATGTTTTTGATTTCAGTGGTGATTAGTGAGTTTTAGATTTTGTGACTCTTCTTTGATAGCGGAATACAAGGTAAGACTTTGACTTAATGCAATTTTCCGGCCCTAGCCGTTCTCTTCGCCATTATAAATATTTCTTCCCTCATTGTACACAAGGACGGAGAATGTAAAAGATATCAAGGACACCATTCAACAGTTAAACAAAGATATGTCACTTGACATTCTCAAATTCATCCTAAAGAAATTTGAAACAGATTATCCTAGTTGCTTGAATCTCTTCACTCAAGTAAATGACACTGAAGATGATGATTTAGATATTGAAGAGGACATTACACCTGTTCCACCTACAAAGACACCCCAACAGTTCGATTGTTCACAGGAGGAACAATCTAATAAAAGACGCAGAACATCGGAAGGTGGAATGGAAGATGATGCAACAACTCACCAAAATCAGATCTCCCAAGATAGAAAAGAAAAGGTACCTCCAGTTATCCTTCGAGATAAAGATAAATGGATCTCAGCTTCAAGATCCCTAGGAAAACAAAATATCAATTTCTCCTGGGCAAGAAATACTGAAGAGGGTGTAAAGATTCACCCTACCACTGCCAAAGATTACCTCATGATGACGAAACTGCTGGACAACTCTAAATTGTCCTTCCACACCTTAGCGCTAGCAAGCGAGAACTTAAAAGAAATTCTAAGAGGAGTGGCTGAGGGCATCACAACTGATGAGATCAGCTGACCTCATCAATCAAGGATTAACGTCAATCAAAGTCAGTAGAATATTGAGGTCAGATAAAACACCAATGTCACTGGTGTTGGTCGAAATCTCTAACACACAAAAAAGAATCTATGAAGTTACCGACATTTGTAAGCTTAAAATTACAACCGAACCTCTAAGGAAGAAGGCATCGGCAGGGCAGTGCCACAGATTCCAGAGGTTCGCGCATGCCCAAAAACTGTGCAGAGCTGCCTACAGATGCCTAAAATGCGGTGAGGATCACCAAACTAACTCCTGCACCAAACCCAGATCCACACCTGCCTGCTGTGCCAGTTGTAGAGGACCGCATCCCTCTAATTACAAGGGATGGCTTTTCCATCCAAAAAACCGTGGATCAACAAGAATTAACCAGACTCCTGCAATCAATGACACAAACAACGAAACAGGTAGCCCTCCAGATCATAATACCTCACATTCGGCAACACAAGAAGGCAGTCGACCTTCATCCATGTCCAAATCATATGCGGAAGAGGTAAGAACCCAGACTCCTTCATCGCAAGAGCGAACAAGCTCTAATTTCACATCAGCTTTAACCTCGTCACTTGCAATAATGCTGCAAGAATTCAGCAAAGCAAGCACCTCACCATCTTCCAGAAAGAGATTCTATCTAGAAACCTAATCCATATTAACAGCTCTCTATAATGTTTAATAAAATTTAAACCAAATTCTCTCATGATAACAGCATGCAATGCCAATGGCTTAACAAATAAAATTCTCCAGCTGCAAGAATTCTCAAAAAGACACAATCCAGACTTAATCTTGATCAGTGAATCCCACCTCAGACCATAAAATAATCCAAAACTAAGAGGTGATATTTTATATAGGACAGACAGACTTAACTCTAGTGGAGGCGGCACAGCTATTTTTATTAAAAATTATTTAAGCCACAACTCGCTGACCAACTCCCAAACTCTAAACTTTGAGGTGACAGGTGTGGAGGTGCACATTAATAATGCAGGCAAACTCAAAATCTACACAGCGTACAATCCTCCAAGCATTCTACTATTGACAGCAGACTTAGACTCCATCCACGGCTCCACAGATTCCATAATTATGGCAAGAGACCTAAACTCCAAACATACATACAGCTGGTTCAGTTCGTCAACCAACTCCAAAGGCCGTACCTTATTAAACTACACGTTACTCAGCTCATCAATAGTAGCTGGACCCACAGCCCACCCAGTACGGACCATCAAGAAGTTCTGATGTATTAGACATAGTTATCCTCAGAAACATCAAATATCAATACCAGCTGGAGACAGTAGAAGAGCTTAACTCAGATCATAATCCCATCCTGCTCAGGTTAAGACTTAAAGATCAGCTCTCTCTCCCCATCATTCTTTCTTACCATGGGACAAGCTCTCTCCCAATCCACATCGGCCACGACTGTGATTCATGAAAAGGAAGAAATAGGCCAAGCTGTAAGCAATTTAACTAGACAAATCAACACAGCAATAGCATCAGTCACTCAAACCACTGTCTTCCACGCTCCCAACTGCATCCCAGAAGAGATAATGGACCTGATTAGGGCCAAAAATAAAGCCAGAAAGCGATAACATCGATATCAAACGATAACACCAGAGCCTCGCAGGACAAAACAACCATAAACAACCTGAACAGACAGGTTTGAGAAGCCCTCCAGATGCACAGGAAATCCAAATGGGAATCCAAACTCAGGGAAATCAACCCAGAAGATAACTTCATGTGGAAGTTTGTAAAATCTCTTCGTACCAAAAGACAACCACTTCCCCCTTTGAAGACCAATCTTGGAATTGCACACTCAGATGAAGAAAAAGTAGAAGCCCTAATTGACAATCTTGAAAATCAATGCAGCCCATCTTACATAAACTTAAATATCAATCTTATTTACAAAGTTCATCGTAAAGTTAGTAATGCACTAAGACAGCTGATGTTGCTGCTGCTGATGTTGCCAAAGCCTCTGATAAGATCTAACATCAAGGCCTTATCTTCAAACTAATTGAAAACAATATCCCAATTAAACTAGTGAAACTCATATATTCATATATTAATGAAAGATACATGCAAGTAAAACTCAACGGAATTGTGTCATCAAGGTGCAAAATTCTGGTGGTAGTACCTCAGGGTTCTCTTCTGGCCCTAATACTTTTCACAACTTACATGGCAAATATTCCTCTCAATTCAAGAACAACTACTACGGCCCCCTATGCCGACGATACCGCTATTCTAGCTAGATCGCTCAGCCCTTGCCTAGCAATCACTAAACTCCAAGTATCAATGAGCTAGCAAAATGGTTCACCAACTGGAGGATTCAAGTGAACTCCCTCGACAGCTCAGCCATGTTGTTTTCAGGAAGAAAGGTCTGCATTAAAGAAGACATCCTGCTCTCTGGTCATAAGATCCCATGGCAATCAGAGACCAAATATCTTGGGGTATTAATGGATAAGAAACTCCTTTTTAACAAGCACATCAATCTCATTGGCTCCAAATCTTCCAAAGTAATAGTACAGCTCTATCCAACCGTAAGAGCAAATTGAACCTACATAATAGATTGCTTCTTTACCGGATCTTAATACGTCCAGTCATTACCTACGCCTCACCAGCATGGAGTCACACTTCAAGATCAAACATTTCGAAATTGCAGAGAATCCAAAGCAAATGCCTTAGGATGATCGTGAATGCACCGTAGTTCATCAGAAATTCACAGAGAAACCGCATTTCCTGCTTTCTTCGTAATCTAGCAGAAAAATTCTTCGTAAAGCCAAATTCACATTCAAATCCACTAATCGTACAAGCTGTCAATTACAATGAGACTGATTACTACAAACACAAAAGACCGAAGGCTATTCTTCTCTCAACTGATCATAGCTAACACAACTACCCTCAGAGGGCAAGCTTAACTGCTCACAAACCTCCCATTCCCAAACATCTCTCATTACAGATAAAGGGGAATATGAAAAGCACTAGTGCTTTACCCATCCAGTCAGTAATGTTAATGGTACACTGCCCAAATCGTATGCTCGCGCACGTTATTTCTGTGGGGAGTGGAGTGTTGGCGGTTCTAATTTCTTTGAAGTTATTCCTCGACAAAATTGCCAATTTTCATCGGAGACAATATCTTACCTTTTGTATGTTTTAGCGTAACCTTAGAAAATGCTTAGTTTTTGAATTAATTGATATTCTGAACTCTTTCCTGTCCAACGCTCGTTCATACATTGAAGTCTATGGGTGACCGTAGCCAGAGCCGGCGCTAGGGTCTTTGCTGCCCGCATGCAATTTCTATCTAAGCGCCCCTGTAACGATCCGGGAGTGTGTGGTACTTTTACGATAATAAAAATTTAAATTATTTGAAATTTTTTAAATAAATATTGACAGAACAGCCACACGCTGGTTCCCTAAATGTAACTAACTGGGGGTGTTGACTAGGCAGGATAATCGTTAAAACCCGAATATTCAAAAAATTCTCAAATGTTAAAGCAAATTTTGATAAAGCCACTTCACTTTAATCGTTTAATATAATGATACAGGGATTAGCCTTCTCACCGACCCGAATCGCTAACAAAAGTAAAATGAATTTTAATTAAAGTTAAAATTTTTTGAACTAAAGTTTAAAAAATTCTTGCATTTTACAAGTTACTAAATTCTTAGAAAAAAAAAAATCAGCTAACGCCTTTTTATTCCTGTATACGGGAGTAGGCGAGGCCATTTAGCCCTATCTAACTTATGGAGACTGAGTGGGCAGTTCAATCTCCACTGGTACCAATCAGAGATAGATGGCCCAAGGCTATCACTAATTAAGCGGTACACAGTGAAGAGAGACGGCTCAAATGTGCCGCCATCTTACCAAATTCTTAGTAACTTGTAAAAAATTTTTAATAATTTTTATAAGTGGAACTATCTTTTAGGAAAATAAAAGAAAGTCAATATATATCAAAAAAAAAAAAATCAGCTAACGCCTTTTTTATTCCCTTATACGGGGAGTAGGCGAGGCCATTTAGCCCTATCTAACTTTTGGAGACTGAGTGGGCAGTTCAATCTCCACTGGTACCAATCAGAGATAGATGGCTCAAGGCTATCACTAATTAAGCAGTACTCAGTGAAGAGAGACGGCTCAAATGTGCCGCCATCTCGTGGTCCCTAACCCTAACACAATATATTTAATGTCTGAAATAATGTGGGTTCTACGGTCGATTTTCTTGAGTTTACAGGACGAAAAACCCGAGTTTCCGGGAGGAAAAACCTGCTTGCCCGTGCCAGAGATCGACTAACTCGGGAACCGGTCGAAAAAAGGCTTAGAAAAATTTCCTCTAGTCGCCGACTAGACTCGAAACCAAGTCTTCCTTCGTGCGGCCAAGCGCCGTGGTTGGCAAACGCCACATCCACTGAGCTACACATGCTCCTTTTAAAAATCAACTAACGCCTTTTTATTCCCTTATACGGGGAGTAGGCGAGGCCATTTAGTCCTATCTAACTTTTGGAGACTGAGTGGGCAGTTCAATCTCCACTAATGAGAAAATAAGAAAAGAATTCAGAAATAATTAGAACATTTAATATAAGTATTCAAAAAATAACATCTTGACAGAATAACAGAAAATAAATTAAATTACATAAATATACTTGAAATTTTTTAAATTAAAATTTTAAGGTTTTTGATTTCATATTCACAAAATTAGAAATAATGGTCTTAACGTTTAATTCCGCATATTTATCATTTTCAATAATATTAGCGCCAAACTAACAAGCGTTTTTGTGACATACTTGTTCTTAAGTAGGTTTTAATCAATTTTCAACTTGGAAAAGGAACGCTCACCGCTCGCTACACTAACAGTTAAGGTTAATGGTATTCTTAAAGCAATTGAAAAGTTAGGGAAAGGTAAGTTATTGGACACAATAAAATTAAGAATATCGAAAGCGGGGGGGCTTTTGAATATTTAAATTATCTTTCCGAAAAATATCCCGGAAAGCACATAACTCGTCATATAGTTCTATTGCATTTACGTCTTTATTGTCGCAGTCCGTCAAGAGAATCTCTAAATCGTCACAATTTCTTCTTAAATCTTCGTTATTAATTTGTAGTAATCTATACAAGAAATTGAAATTATCATGTTTTGAGTTGTTCAAAATGTTCTATTAACGAACACATTGCAACGTCTAGAAGTGTATAAAACACATTCACTCTAAATTTATCTTTAGGCGATTGTGGCGTTTTATCATGAAGCTCGTAGTCAAATTGTCGTGTCTTCTTTCGTCGTCGATCTTCCGTACCAGTTTTAAATTCTTGTTCTCCATCCACCTCTTCACTCAGTTATTTTGCCGTTTTTAGAACTTCTTTAAAATTTGTATCTGATCGATACTCTTGTAAGAATATTTTTAAGTTTTCGATAGATTCTAAAGCAAGTGTAATGTTTATATTTTTGTCTTGAAGCATTTTACTCACAGGGTTTATTCTGTTAAGTAAATCATGCCAAGTTATAAGAGAGCAAATAAATTTGTAGTCCTTTATTTTAGCACAATGTTGGTGCTTCATGCCGAGTTTCTTTATTAAAATTTTCATTATTTAAAATTTCAAGAAGTGCATCATAAATTTCTCCTGATATCGTAGATGGCGGATTGCATTAATTTTACTTTCCCATCGTGTTTCTGATGGCTGTTTCAATGTTAAATTTTTTACGAACTTTAAAAGGATTGCCCAACGTTTGTGAGAGAATGAAAAGAAATTGAATATGTCTTGAATAATTGCAAAGAAACTAATTGTATCTGCATTCACTTTGGCTGCATCGTTAATGATTAAATTTAGAGTATGAGCAGCACATGGCACGTAAAAAGTTCGAGGATTTTTGTTCGATAGCAAATTTTGGAGCCCATATTTTTTCTTTTTCATATTTGCCCCATTGTCATACCCTTGACCTCGCATGTCTTCAATGGGAATGTTCCATTATTGTTGCACATAAACCACGTCCTGTGGAATCTGATATCTGCAAAACCTAAAAGGTTTTCTCTGATCATGACAATTCCATTGTCACAGGAAACAAAGCGAATAATAATGGTCATTTGTCCTGTTTTGCTTGCATCAGGTGTGGTCTAAAATTACGGAATATTTAGATTTGCGAATTGATAATAAAATTGTATCCCTGATTGCGTTACTTTTAAGTTTCCAATATTTCATTTCGACTGTCTTTACTCAAATAATGTACCTATTGTTTCGTTGTAGGGCACTTTCAACATGATTTTCCATAACGGGATCAAACTTCACAAACAGTTCGACTAATTTTAAAAAATTGCGGTTATTCCTTTCATATAATTTATCAGATGATCCGCGAAGATCTAAATTTCGACTACCAAGGAATTTTATAATTTCAATCAAGCGTTCTAAAACACTCGACCGTTGTTTCTTTTCCATTTCATACATGCTTTGAGTCTGGAAATCAACAGTTTTTTTTTTTTTTTAATTTTTATCAAGTTCTTTCCATTTTAAGAAATTTTTCATGTGAGTTAAACTAGTCTCATGTATAGATGTACTTACATTTCTCCAATTGTTATAACCTTCTACAAGACTCAGTTGATGCGACAAGTTTGCAACAAAAGCAAAAAAACAGAATTTAAAGTTTCGGAATAAATAAGCCATGTTCTTGGCAAGAGCTCCCGTTTTCCATTTTTCTATTATAGTACGTGTCGCCAAATTTACGACCATATGTATCTTTGGGATATATTATATTTTTATTTTGAACAGGCCCCATTTCAATTAAAACAACTCGTCATTTTTCATCAATATTTCCCCATTCACCTGGATCTTCTAAATTTACAGACACTAACAATGTGTTAGTTTCGTGGTCAACTACAACTAAATCTTGGTGTAGTTGACTAAATCCTATTTTCCCCTTAAATCATGTTCAATTATCTTGTTGAATAGTTGCAATAGTACTTTTATGCAAACTGGATCTGCACGGTTCTTCGACTGATTTCTGATGTATCGAGTTGGTTACAATCTGCATCAGAATATTTTAATATTTTAACAAATTTATTAAGAGCCCCAGTTTGTTTCTTAATATCTGCTTCTTTCGCAGCATGACGCTTACGATTTTGTGCACCGAATTACTTTTTTTTTTTAATTTTTGATTCCATTTCTATTTTATACCCACAAGAAATTATTACACAACACGACACAGAGATGAAATAATAGTCGGCACTGCGCTACTGTCAGTAGCCTACTGAGATGTGTACCATATGACTGGTTAACTAGCAACAAATGTTTTGTACGAAAATTCGTTTCTGCGCATGAAAACCGTTCACCGTTTCACTTTAGATTGCAGTAGACACAACATTCTGCAGGCAAGCATTTAGCCTGCTCTAGCTGCAAAATTGTAAACAGCTGGCTGATCAAAGAGGCGGCAATATACTTTTTTTTTAAATTTTTATTCGGTGTATCCGGCCTTATTAATTTTAATATTGATCATTCTGAGAATTTTTTGTTTTTATGATAAAAATTTTGTTTCTTAAAAATTAACTTATGAACCATTCTCTGGCGGCAGCTCCCCCATCGTAGCGACGCCCGCATGCTCTGTATGTCCACTTCCGCCGGCCCTGACCGTAGCGGACGTTAGTTGCGCTGTTATCATTGAAAGGTAAGAAATTACTTGATATAGTACGTTTCGCATGTAAATGGGATGATTCCAAGTAACTATAGCCCAGGTAATTTCTTACCTTTCAATGATAACAACGCAACTCATAAAAATTGGCGCTCTTTATTTGTTTTTGAATGAACCCATTTCCAAAATCGGAATCTTTTCCTTCCAACGGGCGGTACGTTAACATGGCAGCCTACGGGAGACCGGAGCGGACGCATTTTTGCGTGAGCGGTACATCGGTGTTTGGCTTCATTTTCCCGCCAGCGACTGTTAGGTTAGGTTAGTTAAGTTTGTTAGGTTAGGTGTTCAGCTTCATTTTCCCGCCAGGTACCAGCGAGATGCTTTCCACCTCCGTCACAATGACACAGGGAGAAGAGATACCTGTTCACACATCGGTACGTCCGCTACGGTCACCCACAGACTTCAATGTCAGATGAATGACCGTTGGACACGAAAGAGTTCAAAATATCAATTAATTCAAAACTAAGCATTTTCCAAGGTTACGCTAAAACATACAAAAGGTAAGATATTGTCTCCGATGAAAATTGGCAATTTTGTCGAGGAATGACTTCACAGAAATTATAACCCATCGGACTTTTCTTTTCTTTGGTGGTTTCTTATAGGGTGAGATAATCTGCTTTAATGTTGTTTGCTAAAATAATAAGAACTGACTAAATAAAATTAGTAATTCATGTAAATGAACTATTTGCCTTCAAAGCTTTGATTGGCTTGTGAGTTACTGTCGTGTAAGCATAGTTCAGAAAATAAAAAAAATCAGCTAACGCCTTTTTATTCCCGTATACGGGGAGTAGGCGAGGCCATTTAGCCCTATCTAACTTTTGGAGACTGAGTGGGCAGTTCAATCTCCACTGGTACCAATCGGAGATAGATGGCCCAATGCTATCACTAATTAAGCGGTACACAGTGAAGAGAGACGGCTCAAATGTGCCGCCATCTCGTGGTCCCTAACCTTAACACAATATATTTAATGTCTGAAAATAATGTGGGTTCTGCGGTCGATTTTCTTGAGTTTACGGGACGAAAAACCCGCTTGCCCGTGCCAGAGATCGACTAACTCGGGAACCGGTCGAAAAAAGGCTTAGAAAAATTTCCTCTAGTCGGCGACTAGATTTGAACCACCAAACCCTTTCTTCGTGCGGTCAAGCGCTGTAGAGTGCAAACGTCACTTCTACTGAGCTACACAGGCTATATTTCAGAAAATAATTTTTTTTTTATTTTATTTTTTTGTGATTTTAAGGACTGAAGAAAAACTCAAGGATATCTGCACAAGAAATATGGTAATCCCTTCATTCAGTGGCTTAGCTGGGGGGCGGTCCTCCCCGGGTGACACAATTTTATTTTTCGACAATTCTTTTATGTTAACTTAGTGATTTTTATTACTTAATAATTATTTTAACAACTATACTTACAACTAAAATAAACATAGTGTTTTAATTTATTTTCCTATATGCAGGGCCACTTTTATCATTAGGCGAACCTAAGTAATTGCCTAGGGGCGTTGGACTTCGGGGAACCAGATTTGTCTACAATATATATATTAAGACAATGTATAGTGGTGCATAAATTTATTTTGCCTACGGGCATCAGATACTCTCGGACCGGCTCTGCCTATACGTCGTTTTAATTTTTTGTAGTACAGTATTTTTGGTTTGTATTGAGAGGGGCAGCAAAAGCTCTAGCTCGCTACTGCATTCATATAGGATGGCTTGGAGACATATTTAGAAATGGAGACATGTTTGTATATTCACTTCTTGACTATTTCTTCTTTTTTTTTTTTTTTTTGCTTGAGAAATTACATGTAACCTTAAAAATTCATGTACTTGGTTCATTCAAATATGTTAATACCAATTCTTATAACTAGATATCTGCCAATTCACCTTTGATAGATTATATGTTATCAATATATCAATTAAAAATGTATTCAGTGCAAAATTAACAAAATATAACCTTGTATTTTTTTATTTTTATTTTCAGAGAAACTGAACTTTACAGTTATGGTAAGTACAGTTAGAACACTACACTCAAGTGGCATGATGAAATTCAGGAAAACTACAGCTTAAACACAAACATGGTACAAAAATCTTTTTGTAACTGATAAATTTCTTATCCTCCCTTTTTTATTTTTTCAATGAAATAATGACAACCTAAACATATTTTCCAAAATAAACAATGAAGAATACACTTCATTAGTTTGAACAAAATGTAGCATTTCAGTTTATGTTCTTTCTGAGCAGCACCCACTACTAATTTAACTAGGTATTTACCATGCCAAAATAAAGAGAATGTATATTTTCTCTTATTTTTTCTAGTACACAAGGATAAAAAAAAAATATATATATTTTTTGCACTTCATGATTATTATTCAATTAGTAAGTTATCTCACAAACATACTGGGGTTGATTTGTTTATCTTTTGAAAAAACATTTTTTTTATTTCTCAATAAAAAAACACTACTTGTTTTTGCTAAGAAATGCAGGAAAGGGGGGGAAGGGGGACCCAACACCATAAGGTGCTCAGAAGGATGATGACAGGAAAATTTGGCAGTTTGATGTGGAAATGATCAAAAAGGAGTTCAGTAAGTCTACAAGAGTTCAGATTAATAGTGAGACACTGAATAAAGAGATACAGATACACGTGGTCATGTACCAAATTCTGACTGAAGCATTCGAACGCATGCACGCCATCAAACACGAATTATCAAATGTAATGGCCTAACAGTTACTAAAGTGTATGTTTTCATGTAACTTGATGCATTTGTTTTGACACCAGTACAGCCTTGAAAATGCTAGACAGTGGCTAGTGAAACTTGTTGGCTCTTTGTATTTTTAATCATTAATTATGGTCTTTTAACAATAAAAGTTCTTAGTTTTAAAGAGATACAGATTTATGGTTTCAATGGAATGGCAGCTGCACATATGCTAAACATCAACCATTGCAATCAACAGTGGTGCACACTACAATGTAAAGAGCCTTGTTCTTTATATTAGTAAAGTCTGCATTATAGTGCATTGGAGATCTATGATGTGGAGCAATGAATTCATATTACACCTTTTTCTGTTCAGATGGCAAATGAGGGTGTGGAGAATGCCTAGGAAAGCTCATACCCAAGTGCTATGAATCTGGCAGACTGGAGCAGTTTCTCCTGGTATGGACTTTATTATTATTACATGGTACCTCAAGGGAGTCTAAAGCCTCATCGAGGGAGGGCACCTACTCTACAACGAACTGCAACTACCATCATCATCTACATCAATGCCATCTACTGCCCACCACCACACTAGCATTTTCACAGACAATCACAAACATCCATGCCCATGGTGGGATTCGAACCATCAGCATTTTGGCTGGAGAGCAGATACACTAACTACTTAGCCAACCAGGACTTAAATCTCTGGTTGTAATTTTTGGACGATATTACAATTTTACACTGTGTCACTTTTAACACAACACTACACCAATCACAAGGTGCTACTGAGACACAGTTTGAGAAAAATGATATGGAGAAACTTGACTTGCCTGCATAGTCCTGATCTCAACTAAACAGAACAACTTAACCTTTTGGATGAACTAGAATGAGTACAGGTCAGACAAGTTCATTCAATAGTATTACATGGATTAGTAATCAGGCTGAAGGAAGGATAAACACAAATTGGCAAAGAATATGCCTAAAAGTCTAGAAAGTGTGATTAGAGCCAAAGGAGTACACACACAAATACAAACTTTTCAGTATGCATGCATGGAATTTACGTTTGTTTGAAATATGGTACCATCTCAAGATATAATATTCAACATGGCACATATAGGCTATCCCAGAAGAATTATGCCAAACTTCAGGGGTAGATTGCTTCAGCATTATTATACAGAAAAATTTCATATCCACTTGGGTCTGATTTTTTATGGTGGGGAGATATGGACATTTCGTGATTCAGCCATTACTAATTGTAGTAATCTTCCTAACATATTGTGTTCCGGTCTAACTAGCATTCCTGAAATTTGTAAAGTGTTCTGTGTGTTGCTGAATTGATTGTACTTAACTATGTGCTTTTATTGCAAATATATAGCCTTGTGTGTGTGTGTGGAATAGCATTAAAATATCAACATACTCTAGAGTTCCTAAAACAAACTACATTTTGGAGGGTGCTAAGTATGGGGCACATCCATACCATTTACAGGAAGTGCATCTCAAATGCAAGGCAACCACTAAACTGCAATAAAACCTTAAATTAAAATTAATTTTGTAACCCAAAGGCATAGAACACTATCACACAAAATAGCAATTTTTCAGTATGGTCCAGGGGATAATAATCTTTTAGCATTGATTTTTCATATTCACTCTCAATTTTTGCTACAAATAGCTTAATTTTAAACATGTGTAACTTCAAAAAAAAAAAAAAAAAAAAAAAAAAAAAAAATCTTAGACTCATGAAATAAACACCATGTAAAAATTTAAGGTGAAAATTGAAAATAGTGTCCTATGCTTTTTGGGTACAGAATTACAAATATTTCATTTTACACCTTATAAAATATTTTCAGTTTGAAGAATAAAAAAGAACATAAAGTTGAAAATAAAAAATGTGCAGCAACAATAAAAAATCTTTTATATGCAGTTACATGCATGCGAGGTTTAAAAATATAACATTGTTGGAAACTTAAAAAATATATACATTATGTAATACAGTTAGAAATCAAAATTTCTCAAATTTTGGGAATAGTTAAACCACCATTGTAAATTAAGTCAATGTAATAATGTAGCCTCAGCACTTTCTCTGATAAAAATTCATATTATATAATTATTCTGAAATTATACTTTCATGTAGTTCCTAATTGTATTACTGGTGAATTTAATAACAAGCTTATTGTATAAAAGGGCACCTATGTAATCAACATCGTTAGCTGCAATCCTATAGTGAGATGATTAAGATATAGAAAACTATGGAATACCTGTGCTAATATAAATTAAAAAAAAAAAGATAAAATGACTGATGCTATATTTATTAACAGTAAAACTTACCTCAAAAATATATTTCACTGCAGCAATTTTGTGTTAATTCAATGAATCTCTTGGCTTGTGTCAATTCCAAGTTAGGTTAATCCAGGTTTATGAATTTTAATAAAATGAATATGTTTGATTTTCAAAAATATATTTTTCAATTGATCTGCCTATTTGAGTGAAATAACTGATAGTAGAGTAGACAGTATCAAAGGTAAAATGGACAATGTTAATGAACATGCAGCAGTGGAGATACAGGAAAATGAAACAGACCTAAATAGGGAAATAGTGCGCTTGCATGTCACAGGACAAAGCATGAAATCGAAAAGTTGCAAAAGTGACAAGAGATTAGCAGGGTTGTGAAAAAAAAGAAGCAGGTGATCCGAGGTAAAAATCGAGATCATGTTAGCAAACATGAAAACCAAGGTAAGGAGATAATTATGTATGGGGACACTGTGATCAGAGGAGTACTTAATGAAAGTATAACAAAATCAACTTTCCCAAGCACAAACATTAATGATATTAGTCATGCCATTTGTATGTACAAAGGTAAAGTGAAAGAACTACTTGTCTTGGTTGGCACTAATGGTCTGAGAGTTGAGAAGTATTCTATGAGGGAGGATGTGAAGGAGTTGTTGGATGAAGCAAAAATAAAGAGTAAGAAGGTGAAGAAGTCTCCTGTCATACTATGATAGAGGCAAATTGAGGAAGAGGGCATTGATAGCAAACAAATCAATACACAGATTGTGCAGAAGGAATGATGTAGAGTTTGTGGACCTACGGCCTGTGTTTGTAATGGAAAGAAGAATGTGCATACTGAAGCACAAATTCAGGAAAACCTAAGCAATTAGGGTGGATGCAGGTGAATGTATGAATGTGAAGGCACCATGAGTTGAGTGAATGTGAGAATGACCAACAAGTGTGGAATCTAGTCTCTTAAGCAAAATTATTGAATACGGTAGTCATTTCAGGTATACAGGTGGTTGGAAGCCTAAAGGGATGCTGTAGTTTCTATATACCGATGTCAGAAGTATTACGAACAAGAGAGAAGAGAAGAAATTTTGGCACTAGCAACCTCTGAAAAAGTTATATGTAGTATTGAGACTTGACTAACAGCAGATGATGTTGTTACAGGGATAGAATGTGAAGGGGTTTAATATTTTTCAAGGAAGACAGAGAAAATAGGATGGTGGTAGAGATATTGCTGATGATAGCAAATGCAGCCAAAAATAATAGGAGATACAGACTGGAAGGAAGAAAGATCACATGGCAGGAAGTAAATGGAATTTATACTCAGAGATAATTACATTATTATTATTATCATCATTAAGAGAGACCTCCAGGGAGTCACGGACTCATCGAGGGAGGCCACATACTACACGCACCAGCTATCATATATATGCATTTTTGAAAATTATGGAGACAACTACCTTGTTTGAATAAAAACTTTAGTTTAATATAACTAAAATCTAAATTCAACGTTTCGACCTTTATGTCAAGGTCATTTTCTGGAGCATACAACTATACACAGAAAACAAGCTACACTACAATCAAACTGATTTGTTAAAGATACTGACCAACTGCTACAACAATTGTTGGCATTTTTCACCTATGGTGGGGAAAAAAAAAAAACATCAACGCTAGAGCCCTATTGTTAGTGTTATCTGTTGGTTGTAGAAATACATTGGGCGCAACAACAAGTATCTATCTATATACATATATTAACATCATGATTATACTTGTACATTCCAGCCAGTTGGTATGGAATGGTTTCTAATACTAGCTGAAGATTGGTTAGAGTCCTGACTTATGCTGGATCTTATATATTAGGTAGACGGAATGTGTGCCATCCAGATCCTTGGAATTTTCATGCCATCTTTGTTGTTGATATTTGGGTGGTTTATCAGGATTTCGCAGGCTTCCTTAAATTTTCTTTCATACCAGGTTTTTGTGTGGTGTAAAGAGCGGGTGCTTTTCCAGTTGATTTGGTGTAAGGTGGTTAGCACGTGGTCTGAGAGGCCTGCTTCACCATAATGGTTATATTTAATGTGTCTAATGTGTTCTTTCTTGCGTATGGGGATTGTCCGTCCTGTTTCACCATGTATGGTAAGTTACAGGTGCAGCGGATGCAATAGACTCCAGGATGTGCTAATGGGAGGAGAGTATCCTTAGAGGAGTTGAATATGGTTTTAAGTTTAGTGGTGGTTTAAAGGTGGCATTGAGGTTATAATGTTGTAGGATTCTGTTGATTTTTTCTGATAACCCTTTAATGTATGGGATGACTATAGTTTTACTGTAATCTAGATTCATTTTTGTTGTTGTTTTATGGAGTATTTTTGTTATAGCCATTATTTATGAATGTGTCACTGATGATTTTTAGTTCTTGTTTCAGGGCTTGTTGGTTAGAGCAAATTGTTGTAGCTCTGGTTTTAAGGGTGTTGGTGTTAATGACTCCATATTTTTGTGATGGGTGGTGGTATGAATTAGCATGTATGTATTGGCCAGCGTGTGTCGGTTTTCGGTAGACCGTGAAGGATAGACTGTCTGAAGGAAGACGTGTGTCTAGGAATGGGAGCGAATTTTGATTTTCGATTTCGATGGTAAATTGTATGCGTTCGTGTTGTTTGTTCAGGTGGCTAAGGAATGTGTTTAGCGTTTGTCGCCTGTGCAGCCAGATCGCGAATACGTCATCAACATATCTAAGCCAGACTGTCAGTCTTAGCGTGGCGGAATCAAGAGCCCTTTGCTCAAAGGTTTCCATGTAGAAGTTAGCGATAGGGGGGATAGTGGTGAGCCCATGGCTGTACCTTCTTTTTGTAGGTAAAATTTGTTTTGCCACATGAAGTAACTGGACTGTAGTACGTGGGCAAAGAAGGCTGTAATGTCGGAAATTTGTTCTGTAGTAGGAGAATTGTGTTTTTGATGGGGACATTAGTGAAAAGGGCAGAAACGTCAAAACTGACTAATAAGTCATCTTTGTCGAGTGTTATGTTTTTAATTTTGTTTATAAAGTGTTGTGTGTTTTTTATGTGGGAGGGGGAATGACCTACCAACTCCTTAAGTGTTGCTGCTAATTTCTTGGCTAAGTGGTAATTGGGACTGTCTATTCCTTCCATGATTGGTCGAAGGGGCACATTTTGTTTGTGTATTTTCGGGACCCCATATATTCTGGGGGGGGGGGGGGGGGCATAGTGGGGTTTGAGTTTTTTTAACTGTGTCGGGTGCCAAGAAGTGACGGACTTGAGTAGTTTCTCTGTTTTATCCTTTATCCTTTTTGTTGGGTTATAATTTACCAGCTTATGTGTGTTGTTATTGGCTACTAGTTGATTTATCTGAAGTACGTATGTTGACCTGTCAAGGATGACAGTGGCATTGCCTTTATCCAATTTCGTCATTATGTTTTGTTTGGCTTTTAATGACTTAATTGCTGCTAGTTCTGTTTTTGTGAGATTGTTCTGTATGGTTTTCTTAGTGTTCAGGACATTACTAGTTTCTAATCGTATTTTATCGGCTATATTGTTAGGTAGGGACCTGATGCCTCTTTCTATGTGGTAGATAAAATCCAATTTGTTTATCTTTTTAGGTGCTATTGCATGGTTAAGTCCTTTATTCAGTAGCATAAGTTCGGCGTTGTTCAGGGTGTGGCTTGATAGGTTGATCACATGGTCTTTGCTTGCCGGTTGGACGCTACTTGTCTTCCTTGTTTGTTGTTCATTGTTGGTGTTTATTGGGGAGGAGGTCTTCTGATTGGATGGATTCCTGTGATTCGCCACCATATTTTGCCGTTGTTTCAAACTGTGGAATTTGGTCTTGAGATTCTTTTCCAGGGTATATTTGGCCGAATTGTCAGTAATTATTTCAAGTACTTGTAGAATGTCTGGATTAATATAGTTCGATAGTTCAGTTTGCAATTTTGAAACCAGATTTTGTGTTGTTGCTAGGTTTTGGCGGGCTGTTTGGATCTGTTCTCTGAGCATAGCTTTTTCTGTGCGGTCATAAATACGGATTGCTTTAGCAGACATAAATTTCTTTTTTAGCCTGATGCAGATAGGAATAAGGTTATTGTCTTTGCATCTCTTTAAAAAGGCCAGCTGATTGATCAAGAGGGAAATGTCATATATATGCTTGAATTCATTCACACTGCTTGCATTCACAACATCCAATAGCAATCCATTCCAATTACACACAACCCTATGAGAGAAAAATTTAGCCTTCATCCCCTTCTTAGCAGCATTCATTCTCAGCTTCCAAGGAGTCCTTGTCCTTTCCCCACCCTCCATAAATTAAAAAAATTCCATCAACTGAAATCCTGTATGGCCCTTTCAGAAGTTTGTAAGTCTCAATCATATCACCCCATTTTCCCCCGTTTGCTAGTATCTGCAGTCTACAAATTCTCAGTCTGTCTTCATAACCAGCATTTCACAATCCTGATATCATTTTAATGCTCTCCAAATATGAGAATCACGACAGAAACCAGGAGACCAGACTTGAAAAGAGGCAAAATGACATCCTTATCTTTACATGTGAATGTTCATTTCAGCATTGTAATTATCTTTTGAGTTGTATTTGCAATCTTTGTTACATGGCCCCAGAAGTTCAACTTCCTATCTACTAACACTCCAAGATACTTAGCCTCATCGCTTTCTTCTAGCATAATCCCACCAATATAATACGACATTGGATATCTAATCACGCCGAACTGAATGACTTTACATTTACTGACATTGAAATGACATCCATTTTCCCATTTCCACAATTCCAGCCTATTCAAATCATTCTGCAAGTACTGTATATCAGCAGCATTTCTGATTACCCTGCCTATCTTTGCATCATCAACAAATAGCTGTATGTTGCTTGTTAAATCCTTCCCAAGATCATTAATGTACAGATTGAATAACAGTGGACCAAGGACTGAACCTTGTGGTACACCACTGGTTACCTTAAATCTTGTAGACTCACATCCCCCATATACCACTTATTGATATCTGTCAGTCAGACATCCTCTCCATGCTAATATTCTATAATCCAAACCCATATTCTCCAATTTATGCAACAGTCTACCATGCTGTATTCTGTCAAAGCCTTAACAAAATCCAAAAGTATCATGGGGTATTCATTCACCTTGCCTTGTGAAATGGTAACATATAGAATGTTATAAAATGTGAGCAAGTTGCTAAAATATGACATTCCCTTAGTAAACCCATGCTGCTCATTGGAAAGTAGAGATTCACTGTCAAAGCATTTCTGAATGCGAGCCCTAACCAATTCCAAAATCTTCAGTACCACTCTCCTGAGATAATAATTGGTCGATACTTGGACACATCGGTCTTTGCACAACCCTTGTGCAATGGAATTACCATACATTCTTTCCATTCTGCAGGAATGGAAAAAATGTATGTTACTTCCCTGTTCTGAGACTCATATTAAACAGCCTGGTCAAAGGAAAAGCCAGTTCAGCTGAATACTCTTTTAACACACGTGCTGATATCCCATCAGTCACTAATGTTGAATTCTTATTCAGTTTGTGCAACAGCTCTAATACCTCGTCCTCGTATACCAGATTTTTTTCATCCAGTGAAGAGGTAGCAGTGAGCTCAATGTCGTCTATACCAGGTTGATAACTTTTAATAAAATGGGCACTCATTAGTTGAACAACCTCTTCTACATCTGTTATCCTCACATCTTCTGCATTCTGAAGAGTTATTCTTTCATATTCTTTCTTTTGTTTTACTTGCAGCATATTGATAGAATTCTTGTTGCTTTTCTTTTTGATTATGAAAAGAAAGTTTTTTTCATACTCAGACTTTGCTTTCTGTACAACAGTTGTGACTATTCTAGCCTGTTGCTTATAATTTTCATAACAGACATCATCCTTATCTACATGGTATACCTTTCACATCATTCTTTTCTTACAAATCTCTTGCTTAGTAAGATTACACATCCATTTGACTCCTATCCTATTTATTCTTCGAACTCTCGGGACACATTCTGATATTGCATCATTTAAGTATTGTTTAAATGCTTCCCATGCACTGTCGATATTCTTCTCATCCAGCAACTGATTCCTTTCCATTGTATTCAGCATACACAAAAACCTCATTTAATGCAAATTCGATATGCGCGATAATCAGTTAGCATGATTGAGTAAAGTGATACTATTTCCTGCTTTAAGCGAGTGATTAATCAGTTAATGCAATTTTTTTACGTTACGCAAGATTTTTTGTCGCCAATCTGCAGCGAATGGAAAAGCTGGAAGTCATTAAGAGACATGAAAGTGGCACTAGCAATACAATGAAGACCTAGGATACAGCGATTCTACAGTATGGACTATATTAAATAAGAGCAAAGAACAAGGAAAAGTTGCTACTGCTTCTTTAAGTATGCAGATCACCCAAAATAGAAGCCATTTAATGATCTGGCTTGAGGATTATAACCAAAAAAAGAATACCTCTTAGTACAGGGAATATTCAGGCAAAAGCTCTGAATATTTTTACCTCATTGAAAGAGACCAAATTTCAAGAGGAATGCGAAAGCTTTACTGTAAGTTTAAGATGGTTTGAGTATTTTAAAAATCGAACTGGACTGCATAGCGTAAGAATAAATGGGGAATCTGCTACTGCTGATAAAGATTCTACGGTCAGGTTTCCTGAAGAATTGCAAAGCATAATTCAGGAGGGTAATTATGACAATTGGCAAATATTCAATGTGACAAAGTTGGTATCTTTTGGAAGCATATGCCAACACACTTTTCTAGCTAAGACTGAAGCATCTCAACCAGGATACAAAGTATCTAAAGATCGTCTTATGCTTTTAATGGGAGGCAATGCAGAAGGTGACTTTAAACTCAAGCCTATGTTAGTTTATCATGTGCAAAATCCAAGATCTAACATTAATGAAGAAATCAAACACAACTGGAAAAGACCTTGGATTTAATGAACTGGATAATGAAGATGTGAGAAACTAGCTTGATTCTCATTCAGAACAGTTAAGTGAGAATGATCTCCTTGAACTAGAAGAGCAGTGTGCATATGAAGAAGAAGATGAGTGCGAACAAGAGAATGTTAGGACTAAGAAGCTAACTGCAAAAAAATTTGGGTTAGTTTTCAATCACATTGAGTATGCTAAAGAAATTTTGTTTGATGCTGATCCTGATATGGAATGAAGCTTTGAAATCAGCCAAAATCTTGATAAAGCGATCACCAGCTATCACAAATTGCATGACAAGATGAAAGAGCCGAGCACGATTCAAACATCTTTACTTAATTTTTTTTTATAAGAAAGTAGCTTAATCAAATGTTTAGACATTTAATAAAAATTTAAGCAGCTGATTTGTATTAACTTTGATTTTATCCTCTAATATAGCTTATACTATAATTTATTTTCCAAATTTACACTAACTGAGGATGAATTATAAATATTCCTATTGTTTATTGTATTTACTTTATGCTTTATGTATTTCGCTTAGCGTGCATTAATTGATAGATTAATTAATCGTGTTAAGCAAGGTTTTCTTGTACTCCTCCATTCGTCATAATTTCCTGCTTTGTAGTTCAACATGTAACCTTTTCTGAATGGAACATTCAGAAAAGGTTACATGCTGAACTACAAAGTTTTTTAAATTAAACCCACACATAACGTTGCAAAACCTACAGCACTAGCGTTGTATCTGAGAAGAAATCTCTGGGATGATTGTTACAATTATCATGGTTCATTTCCTTGGTTGCATTATTTTTATAGTCTTCTGATTGAAACATTTTACTTTAAATTCTTTGTCCCATATCTAAGACTTAGATATGGGACATCCTCTAGCCAAGTTCTTAAACATTTCCCTTGTTTTAATCCCATAAAACCTTTTAAGTAACTTAAATGTTTCTATCCTAAAGATGACCTTGATATAAAAAAAATGAAACATTGAATTTTATTTCAATTTAATTAAAGCAAGTTCTTAAACATAGTAGTGTGTCTCCATAATTATTCATAATAAAAGCTTTAGTTTTAGTTGATTTTTGGTAGAATCTCTACTAATTACAGAACATTTTGATCCAAATTCATTTTTTGTTCATAAGCTTCAGGATCCAAAGCAACTGTGTTGTTTTGGTTAGGTTTTGGTTGCTTTCATGATGATATATATATATATATTTTCTCTTTAAGCTACTGCCAAGCTTTTAGTTTTGAATGTGGAATATTCAGTTCAGAAGGTTTGGCACTGTAAATAACCTCAGCATTTCAAAATGTCAAACTGAATTAGCCGCACTGCTAATTCATTTTGACATTTTGCTTTCTTCAAAAGTTGTTTTGAAGAATGCAAATTTATGGCCCAGGGAAAGACCATTCAGCTCATCTTCAGTTAATGGATGACCAAAGTATCAAACCATTTGTTCATGGAAGTTTAGGCATATTTTTTCAAGAATGTTAAATGTTTGCAGTTAGACATCCTTTTTTCTAAGGTTCTAGTGCCAACATCTTCTGGTATATTGATTATTACACCTATGCTATATCAGTAATGTTAAAAGCTAACTCCTTAAATGCAGCCATGCATTTAAGGTAAATTTTATGAACTACTGGTAAGCTAATAGTTGAAGCATTAATACACTGACCAAATTTAAATCATAATGATGGCCTTTCTATTCTAAATTTTGGTATATGATTATCCTCAACTGTATTAACCTCTCTACTGGCTTCGATGTATATACACATCCACCAAAATGAGGAAGTGAAGCATATGATACAGTTTGAGAAACATGGATAAGAACTGCTCACCATAAATTATCTCCATTAAGAGGTGTGATAATCCTTCACATTCTGGAGTCAGATTAACTTGTGTTTGTAGCTTGTTTCAGAGCCAGTGCTAGTAAGCAGCACAAAATGTGTACAATATATTTTTATATTTCTAGTCCTTTTATCATATAATTGTAGTTTGCTTTCAATCTAAAATATTATATATTGGGTTTTATCCTTTATCCAAGTGTTAGCAAACAAAGTTTGCACCTGAAGTACTTTCAGGACTGGGGCAACTCGTTGTAAAGGGTATACGTTCTCATCACTTGCCTTAGTTTCATAATGCAACATCAAGGGAAGGGCCACTATCCAGACCAGTTTCGACCTTTATTGAGGTCTCATCAGTGGGAACCAGACCCCAGAGGTGGTGATACTAAGATAATGGAGAAGTCATATTTACCTATACAAGTTGCCAAAGGGTGTCACACCCTATTATTAAAATTTTCTGGATTAGAGATAACAGATTTGTTTGCTAACACTTGGATAAAGGATAAAATCCAATATATAATTAGTAGCATAGCCAAGTGAAAAAACTTCCATAAACTTATCTCTAATCCAGAGAAGGGCCACTACCCAGACCAGTTTTCCAAAACTGGTCTGGGTAGTGGCCCTTCCCTTAATGCATAGCATTATACATGTCTGCAGGGAGATGTGCTTTGCATTATGGGAGATAGTAAGGCAAGCGATGAGAATTTATACCACCTTTACCACAAGTTGCCCCAGTCCTGAAAGTACTTCAGGTGCAAACTTTGTTTGCTAACACTTGGATAAAGGATAAAACCCAATATAATTAGTAGCATAACCAAGTGAAAAAAACTTCCATAAACAATCTAAAATATGTTTTTTTTTTTAATCTGAGGAAAAAACAACAACATTGATATGGAAAATAATTGCCATTAATAATTGTATGTAAATCTTTTATGAATCTAAAAAAATAAATGCCAGAATCTTTTTTTTTTTTTCTCATTTTTTGGTAATATTGCCTAACTGGGGTTAGATGAACAGTTCAGTTTTTTTGTTCACAAAAATGACAATTACTTTGTTGAAACAATTGTTCATGAAATAACTTTCATAATAAGCTAGCACTATTACAAAGCATAAAATGATAGTTCCTTACAGTATATGCAGTGTGGCTGTAATTTTAAACAGAGATATAGATTAAACATATACAATATATTCTTATATTCCTAGACCAAAATTATAGTTTGTTGTTAATGGCAGGACAAAATAAACTTCCATTACATATATTTTTTTTTTTATCTGGGGGGGGGGGGGGATGAAAAACGATATCGATGTGCACACAGAAAATGGTTGCTATCAATTATTGCATGTAAATCTTGCATCTGCCTAAAAAAGAAATGCCAGAATCATTTTTTTAAAAAATATTGCTTAATTACGGTTAGATGACAGTTCAGTTTTTATCTTCAATAACGATCTTTGAGAACAAAATTACTTTCATGAAACAATTATTCCATAAAATAATTACAGAGGTATTTATTAAAAAGTTTACTGTTTCTTCTAAAATACGTCTTATTATTTATAATTCAGTTATACGCGGTGCTACCTAAAAGATCAGGGAATTTGAACAGTGCATGCAAACCAGTTGCAGTATGGCCTTCCATTGTTATAAGGGGTGAGCAGTATCCTTTGTGTGAATCAGTATGGCAACAGCTGGCAAGCAGAGAGGCTGCGTTCTTGAGTTACATGCAATTTTGTAATGTCATGTTTTAGTAGTTTTTGGTGATTTTCTTCTCCAACTGAAATGGTGGATTTTAAAGAGCAAAGAATCTGCACAAAATTTTACTTCAAACTAAAAAAAAAAAAAAACTGCTGCAGAAACCCAGAATTTGGCATGGGAAAAAAAAAAAAAAAAGAAAACATGTCAAGTTCCCAGCAATGTTGACATGTTTTTTTTTATTTTTAATACATCCAAGGTATTGTCCACAAGGAATTCCTTCCCCTGGTGAAACTGTCAATGGCAAGTTTAGCTGTGAGGTTTTGAAGTGGCTAAGGGAGAGCATTTGGTGCCAATGACTAGACGGAAGAACAAGAACAACAACGTTACAATGCACAGACCTGCACATCACGTGTTGTTTGACAGTTCCTGGCTTCCAAAAACAGAGCAGTTTTCTCATCCCCCTTATTCACCTGAACTCATCTCCTGCAACTTTTTCCTGTTCCAAAAATGATATTCCAGCTGAAAGGGCATCATTTTACATGATTGAGGACTTCCAGGAATTTATGGTATCATGAAAAAAACCACAGGATCACTGTATAAATGCCTAAGGGGACTACTTCAAAAGAGATGGTGGAAACTAGGAGTTTGAGTAATTTTTATGGTCAAATTTTCCAAACTTTTGGGAAGCACCTCGTAAATACTTCACAGAATGCTTACAGTTTCTGCATTTGCACAGTTTTGATTTACAGAAACAAATCATGACATTTATAATAATATATGTTATCTACAGCATTTGCAGCAAGTCCCCCCCCCCATCTCCCATTTCTTGTGCGTTATGAATTGAATAAAAGAATTATGAAACAAATCATGTATTTGCCAAACTCTCTGTATAACATGACCAAAGCAATATCAATTATTAATGTCATTCTTAATGACATTAATAATTGGGATAATTATTTCTGATGTTCACTTGGCAAAAATAGTAAGAAAATAATCCTGTGCACTTCTGAAAAACAAAAGAAAGAAAGAACATTGTAAATAACATTTGGTTCTGAAATGATCACTCAGTGAAAAAGAAAAGACATCTTTTTCTTATCACTATTTGGTATTTTCTTGCAGCACAAAGAAGAAATCACTGCATAATTTGAAAAACACATTTACTGCTAATTTGTTTTTCAAATGATGCAGTGTTAGTTTTTTTTTATCTCACATTTTTGAAGTAGTAATACTTTTACTATTAGTTTACACTACAAATGTATGAGTGCATGCTTCTCAATGATTTGTGTTTTCAATTGTCTTGTGAATGGTTTTGAAAATAAATTATATGAAATGTCTACAGGTTGAATAGGTGGGTAATCCCTATGAATACATAAGCACTTTCTTTTAAATTCAAATCCTTCCTTCTTTCCAAGATAATTGAATCAGATAATTTATGATTTTTTGATAATAAAAAAAACAAAAATGATTATTATAAATTTCAAAATCATTTTGGCATAAATAGTCTATCAATCAGTCTGCAAAATAAATATCAGGATTTCTGTATAGGATGTATGCAAATCAATCAAACAACTGAAAAACAAAAGAAGACCGCTATCTATACTGCTCTACTGCTTGAGGCTCTTTATTGTGACTTCTGAGGAGATATTATTTCTTGATAGTAGTGAGAGTAACCTAAGCTTTTCTATTCCTCGAAAGGATTATTATCTAGTATTTCTAAGACACAGCTTATTTCAGAAATGGCAACCACCAGCTGCAAAAATAGTAATATTTGGAATAGTTTTTTTAAGGAAAAAAACTAACACTACTGAACTTTCTTTTTTGTAGCATAAATACAGGGTGTCCCAAAATTCATGCAAGATTTAAATTTAGCGCCGTTTGTGCAGTAAAGTGTTGCCAATGAAAAAAAAGACAGCATGACAGCTGACAGTTCAGGGTTATTAAAAATGGAGCGCTACACGAAAGAACAAAGCATTTTCATTGTTGGGCAATATTTTAAAAATAATGAAGGTTTGGCAGCTACAGTTTGCAATTTTCGTACAAAATATGGTCGGAATAGTGATTTAACTTCATCAACTGTGAAAAGATTAATTGAAAAATTCAATTAATCTGGATCAATTAGTGATCTTATACACTCTGGCCGTCGTTCAACAGAAAACATCGAAGCAGTTCGTGAGAGTGTTGCTGAGAGTCCAGGTACAGCAATTCGGCACCGTGGTCTTGAATTGGGCATTTCGAGAAGCTCTCTACAGCTTATTTTCACGAAAGATTTGCATCTTTATGCTTACAAAGTTCAATTGACTCGAGAACTGAAGCCTACTGACCACACACACACACACAGCGAAGAGAGTTCGTTGAATGGATTATGGAACAACAACAAGTGGATGCTTATTTTTCGAACAAAATCATCTTCAGCAAAGAGGCTCATTTTCATCTTGATGGCTTCGTTAATCGACAAAATTGTCGCATTTGGGGTTCAGAAAATCCACGAGTGATTGTTGAGAAACAAATGCATCCACAACGTGTCACTGTTTGGATTTTGGTGCAGATTTTGGGCTGGAGGCATCATCGGTCCATTCTTCTTCGAAAATGCGGCTGATAAGGCAATAACAGTTAATGGTGCTCGCTATTGCGACATGATAATCTAGTTTTTTGTGCCTAAATTGCAAGATATGGATGTGGACGACATGTGGTTTCAACAAGACGGTGCCACATGCCATACAGCCCGAGAAACAATTCAATTACTGCATGAGTCATTTCCTTGTCGTGTAATTTCCCGTTTTGGTGATCAGAATTGGCCTCCAGATCACGTGACTTAACGCCATTGGACTTTTTTCTTTGGGGTTTTTTGAAGTCTAAGGTTTATGCTAACAAGCCCACGACCACCCACGCCTTGAAGGAGGAAATTGAGCGCTGTATCAACGAAATTCAGCCACATTTATGCAAAATGGTCATGGAAAATTTCGACAAAAGAGTGCGTATGTGCCAGCAAAGCTGTGGAGGCCATTTACCATTATAGAGTTATTCCATGCATAACTCTATACTGTATACTTTATGAATCAATAAGAAATTACAATTTTTAATTAAAAACCTGTGTTTTCTATCAAAATTACTTCTTGCGTAAATTTTGGGACACCCTGTATAAAGAATTTTAATGGTTTAGCAAGTCTCATAAGCACTGGATATTATAGGACTGTGCATCTCACAAAAAAAAGTAAAATCATCTGTTGCAATTTTAAGTGAAAGGCGAAGGTGGCTGAATTTCTTATTTATATCTCACTGGATATAAATTTCTGATATTAAAAAAATCTCACAATCGGAAAGCAGGTAATGCAATTTGATATTTATTCATAAAAACAGAAAAAACTAATTTCTAAAACTGAAGCGTGATGATCCATATAATCTTATTTTGCAAGGAAAGAAAACAAAAGTTCATGTTTATTTCAATAAATGTTCTTCGAAAACATTGTTATTTATAAATATTCAATAATGATTTTCAGTGCAAACAACTGAAAATAGTGGAAAAATAATTTCTGCAATACTGTCATTAAAATGAAAGAACATAAATTGTCTTGTTCCAGTGCACTGATCTGAAGAATAAAAAGATGGAAAACTTACTATTACTAAATAGATTCACTGCTAAGGTGGTCTCTTGTCACATTTCAGAATGGATTATTTTCACACATGAAATTTATTATCTTTGGAAGAGACATAATAAATAAATTGTGCAGCAAAAAGTTCAAATGTCAAAGGACAATGAAAGGAAATCCAAGTAAAACAACACGTTTCTCTGTTATAGTTGACCCATTAATGGCTCTACAACTACCATTAAGAGATTAACAGCAGAGGAGGGTAATTACATGATAAAAGGCATAATGTCAATGTCACTCATGTTTTGATCCATGAAAAATCCTAAGGTGGTCTTCAGTATTTCATTCACTTTGGCTGGTTAGGAGATTAAATGATTTTAATATCCCAATTAAAATTAGGGTGACCAGACGTCCCTTTTTTAATGGGACTGTCCCCTTTTTTAGACCCTGGTCCGTTGTCCCAACAAAACCTTAACAGGATGCTAATTATCTCTTTTTATTAACTTTAGTCCCGTTTTGTCCCTTTTTTGAATTTGTGGCATAACTTCATTCTTGTATGTTCAAATATGGAAAGGATAATGTCTCTGCTTGTGGCATGTGATAGCTCGAGATCGAAAACATGCATGCTATGAAGATTATCAACAATTATGAATGCACTCTCTCTGATAGGACGAAAATGCTGCAATCAGTGGCAGCACTGCTGCATTCGGTCAGTAACAGGGTTACTTTGTCTACCATGCCATTGTTTTGTGCTTCTTATGCCGGTCTGTTAGTAATTGTGAAAGTTAAAGAGAGTATATGTTGTGAGTGGTGATATTTCATCCAGATTTTATCATGCTGAAAAGGATGTGTGGTTTCACTTGGGATTTAAAAAAGAATATTCCTTCTTGAAAGACAACGAAACAACAAACAAGTTGCAATGTACTGTGTGTCATTCGTTTTTTTCAATTGAACATGTAGGCCATTCTGATATGAAACAGCATTTGACGAAGCAAAAAAGTATTTATTTAAATTTTTATACAAAAACTGTCAATGATTTACTAAAGAGAATATTAACTAATAAATGATTTTTATACATATAATAATAACTATAATAACCTACACACAGTGATCTTTCTTGAGAAGTTTCTAACGGTATGGTAGATTTTTAAGCATAGTGAAGCACACAACCCTACCTGGCAATCGGTGCCTCACATACACATTTTGCAAGGTAGGGCAAATCACTTAAAGAGCGCAAAACATGTGTTTTGCACTCTTTAAAATCTACCATACATTTTACAACTGTATGGTAGATTTTAAGTATGGTGAAGCACACAACCCAACCTGGCATTTTGCCAGGCAGGGCAAACCATATAAGCAAAAGCGTGCAAAACTGATGTCAAAGACATTTTTTTACACCATATGCATCCTTCTTACTTTTGTTTCTTAGCAAAGTGCAGAAATTTTTTTCTCACAGTGACCAATTATCCTCTATGTGTAAGCAAGAAAATTAAATCATAAACCCACCTAGTGCAGTTATAATGATTGCAAACCGAAAAAGTTTACAGAAACATGCTCAGAGCGCTAGTAATACTACCAACGAATTATGAAAAAGTGCTAACTGTGTTAGTAACTCTAAAGAAACAAAACCAAGGAACGTGCACAATGTTTGTAACAGTCAAAGGGTTAACATATTATTATTATTGTATGGGCACCCGCATGGAGTCCGAAGACTCATCACAGGAGACCCAAACTATCCACACAATCTATCATACCTCGCCTTGAACCCATTAATAGACAAAGCAGTTGCAACTGACTCTGGCAACCCACTCCACTCATTCACAGCTCTCCAAGCAAAAAATCTAGTCCTCACACCACCACCACTACTAACCACACCTTTATTCAACTTCCAGGGATGACCTCTTGTTCTGGCCCCTCTAGCCAAGTGCTGAAACATTTCTCCTGCACAAATCCTATAAAACCCTTTAAGCAACTTAAATGTTTCTATCATATCCCATATTTTTATTCTATCAACCAACTTCTGCAATCTACACACCTCATAGAGAACATTCCACAGACCACCAACTATCTTGGTTGCTCACTTCTGAATCTTCTCCACTGTTTACTCATCTCCAGGAAACCAAATTTGAGCACAGGAATCCAGATGTGGATGTATCAAGGCCTTATAAAGTGGAAAAAGTGCAATACTGCTAAGGTTACCATGTTATGAGCAACCTTAGCAATATGTCCTCTAAAATTAATCTCTGTCTACCACAACCCCAAAATCTCTAGCTTCATCTATTTCCAGGAGTAGATGTCTATAAACTTCTTCTTGAGGAGGATTAGGATGAAGGAATAATTATTACAAAAATGTTTCATAAAATTGTAATTACTTAAATTTATTTCTTTGAATTTTAACAGTTGTAGATGGAGTTATCTTTCTTCCTGCAGTTGATAGCATATACTGTCACACTTGCAATTTAAGTGTTATTACTGAAATAAAGAGCCAAAAGGCTTCACTTCAGCGGTGCAAAATTATAAAAATTAAGTGGATATTGAATCCAACATTATTTCAAAGCCAAATATATAGAAACTATAAAGTTTCGGTGGATACAAGCATAAGCAACCTTTCAGGACGGGAAACTCGTGGTAAAGGCGGAGTAAGTTCTGATCACTTTCCTTAGTATTCTCCATAATGCAAAGCACATCTCCTTGCGGACATGTATGATGCTATGCCTGCAAGGAGATGTACTTCTGAAACAATATCTGTATACTATAAATATCTGCCGAAATTTATAGTTTCTATATTCGGCAAGAAACTCTTGTAGTTTCAGTAATTCTTGGTACCTTTTAAGATGCAACACCTTCCTTTTGGCAACTCGTATGGGAAAGTATGAGTTCTGCATCACTTCAACCTGGGTATTTTATTTACATCCGAGTCTGGCTCCCACTGATGAGACCTCAACAAAGGTCGAAACTGGTCTGGGTAGTGATCCTTTCCCCATAATGCATAGCATCATACATGCCTGCAAGGAGATGTGCTTTGCATTATGGAGAATACTAAGGAAAGTGATCAGAACTTACTCCACCTTTACCACAAGTTGCTCCTGACCTGAAAGGTTGCTTACACTTGTATCTGCTGAAACTTTATAGTTTCTATATTCGGCACGAAACGCTTGTAGTTTCTATATATTCGGCTTTGAAATAATGTTGGATTCAATATCCACTTAATTTGTATAAGTGGTGTTAGTTTATTGTGTTTATCTCTTTTCAACTGTCATGACAATAGCTAGGAAACCTAACTGAAAATTCTACAAATATTAAATAATTTTTTCCTAATGTGCCATTCAGTGACTTTATATAATTTATCATTAAGTTATCCACTTACATCCCAATATTTAAATCTTTTCATGGATGCTGTTCCAAATATATATCAACTGGTTCCTGCTTTCTTCTAAAGCAATTGCCTAAGCAAAGCTATTGATATGCTTTACATTTTAGGACCGACCTCTCATGTGGGAATGATATAATATAATAAAAAAGCATTATTATAATGAAGGGAATGTGTATCAAATGTGATGCCCCTATTTTTTTTTTCTTTTGATATGAGCTCCACAGAAAGCTGTACCTCATCACTGAGTGAACAATAGTACATTCTAAATCCATCATAATAAGTAGCACTGCAATCGGCCACATGAGCACAGATTGCAAGTAGTCAAAAATGGCAATTATAGAAGCATGACAAAGCAGAGAATGGTGACTGTGTGAACGCAGAGGCTGAGTCAGACACTTTAAGTAGTCAAACATAAATTATGTCCTCCATGACAATGCCCAACTCTCATCAGTCTGTGGGCTGATCAGGTGATCTCCATCCTGTCTATAACAGATTGAATACTACCTGTTTGGTCCTGTGAATGATGCTATTTAGTCGATGATCAGAGCTGTGTTCATTGAAGAGCTCCAGCAAATACTTTTATGGGGTTGGCAGATAGCATCTCACTCAGTGATGGCAAAGTGTATAGCGAATGATGAAGACTGTTGAAAAATTGTAGAATGGCCAATGTAGGATTAATCCACATAAAAGCCACTGTTAATTAAATTATATTTTCTTAGGAAAAAAAACAGAATATGACATATTACTTTCACACCATCAATCCGAAGAGGAGTTGTGAAAGTTGAGAGCATCTTGTAATCCATTTCTTAAAACTAACATTTCAACTTAAGTTTTAAGATATTTTGTAACTTCTAAAATCAACTTCTATGCAATCCCTTGGTTTTCTTACAGTTTTCATATTTCCTTACAAGTCAGAAATCAGATATATGTTGATATAAACTTTTTGACCTGAAATCATTCGAGGAATAAATTCTGATGTTTGGTACATCCTCTCAAGGTACGTATATATACTCTGTATCTCTCACACATACACACCAAAAGTCATAAGTCCGACATGCAGCTATTCTTGTCCATTAAAACTTATGCAGTTTTGTAATATGATAACAGTTCAGTACAACTAAGTCTAAAAAAAAAAGTTTTCTTAGAAAGAGTCCAAAAATATTTTTCTTTGTTTATTATCTATTTTTTTAGATATTGCATAATTTAAAAATTTCTTTTCTAACAATGTGTTTTTTATTTATAATAGATATATCTCTTTTCACCATCAGAAATTGCAACATAGATTCCATTAACTCTTAGCAAGCAAAACTTTATTAGTATAGTTCGCCCACCGTTTCCAGGTCCCTGCTTCGCGTCTTTCCAAGAATAGTCGATTCATGCTGAAGGGGAGAAAAAAATGAAGGACGTCCGAATTGGTCGCCAACACGCGAAATCACGTGCTTTATAGGTAAAATTTTCTAACTGTTATACAAGCAACATAGTTAACTACAATAATCATAAAAGAGAAGTTAATTTTCCGACCGGTAATAATAAACAACTCATCCCACTATACGGACTGATTACCCTATTATCGGAATGGATTCTTCTTTTTCTGAGATGCGCAGACGTGTCGAGGGACCTCAAATCGGTGGGCGAATTATATTATCAAAACTATAAAAACACACAAAAACAAAGTTTTTATTAAATTCCAAGCTATTAATTATTATTAAATGTCCTCTGCTGATAGCTAAATAACATGCTTCCTCGGACTGAGTAATTCAACATTTTCTTTGAATTTTGCTATTCAGTTTCTAAAGTTTGAGTCTTGTTTCCAAACTCTGTTTTTCCTAATATCGACATGTATGAATCTACACCTGAAAGCTGCAGGACTTTAATTCTTTTTAAAACCATCATACATCTTTATTTTTTTGATACTAATTTTTATCATGCTCAAAAATGTGATCACTTCCTATTTTAAAATTTCTTGAACACTAGTATCTTGAATCAGTTTAAATGAATAGTAAACAATATGAATAATAACAATTCATGTTTCTCTCTGTAGGAATTTATGTTAAAAAAAATCCACAATGTACTGACATTACTATTAGGTTAGCTTTTTTTAATTAATTTTTGATTCTGTTGTATAGGTTTCAAACAAGAATAATTAATTGTTGTCCTTTCATAAAGACTTAAAGAATTGCTTTGCTTCACTACGGTTAACTCGAGTGAGTCCTAAGCATAAATAAGTCACATATTTCAATTTTCCATTTTGAAAATAGATTATTCTACTTGAAATTTCCTTTCATTTATCTTCATGTTTAGTGGTGAATACTATAACCACTCCTTGTTGTTCACAATTACTATTGTCTGAATATATCATCTTATACTTATCACATGATCTCGCCTGTTTTATGCTTCTTTGTCTCAGTAATTATATCAACATAATATTTTTGTAATTGTTCTGATTGTTGACTAGTCCATGTGCAGGACTTTGATTCTTTTTAAAACCTTCGTATATATCTTTTTGATACTCATTTTTATCATGCTCAAAAAAGTGATCATCTCCAATTTTAAATTTTCTTGTACATTCCAGTATCTTGAACCAGTACTGCTAAATGAACTAAACCATATTAACAATAACAATTCATATTTGTATCTGTAAAAATTTCTGCATGAATTTATCTAGAAACATGAGTTACATTCCTTTTCCATAGGTAGTTTTTTGTATTTTCAGTTCTGCTGAGGCAGTTCCAGAAGTAAACTTTTCAATCTTGAGAAATAAGACAGGATTACATTCTGGTAGAATTGAAGTTCAATAGACCATTATCTCCCTACTAGAGGTAAGGAGACCACAGTTTGTCATTAGTTAAAAAAAGATAATGAAGATTGGAACATCAAGTGTTACAAGGTTTCTCAAATAAACAAAGAGGAATGTAGTGTAGAGTTGTCAGTAAAACTATAGGATTTGAGGATACTGAGAGAGAGAGAGAGAGCAGAATTTCCTGATTGTGTAACCCTAAGCCTACCGGCAGTAATGAATGTGCTATAGGTTAATGAGTCTATAGGCTCAATGGAGAGCCTATAGAATAAGTAAAATATTTCAGCTATTTAAGATTTTTAGTGAAGATGGCAAGATGAATCTAGAAATAGATACAGAATAAGCAAAGCTGGTATGGTGGGGAGCCAGTTGAACAAATTTATAGGGAATAAGACAGAAATTAGCCAAATCACCAAACTAGCAGTATAGAAAAAAATGTTCAAACCAGTTAAATTTAATTTATGGATCTGGGAGTATTTAGAAAAATTAGAGATTTGAACAAATTGCATCAGTTGCAGAATCATATTAAAAATGAAGATATTAGAAAGGAACTTGACATTATTAGCATTCAAGAGTGTGTCAGCAAAGCTAATCTAAGGTAGTATGGCCACTTAAATAGAATAGGAGAGGAAAGGTTAGCAAAACAGATGTTTGATGCAAAGATGGTAGGAAAAAGACCTAGAGGAAGACCAAAGTCTAGGTGGACTGATTCAGTCAGAAGTGTCTTACAAGAATGAAATGCTAGATATGGCATTGGAGTGCTGATAAGCAATAGACTAATTTGTCATAGTAGCCTGAATATTCCTTAAAGTAAATATCAGAAAATTGATTATGATAGTATTTGAGAATATGTAAATAAAGTTCCTCTAAGGTGCATGGTCAATTATACAGAATAGATGACTGAACCAATGTAACCAGTGAACCAAATATTGATATGTACAGGAGTACATATCAAAGTAATAATGGAAAGAGAAGACACATGATGCAGATAAGAAACCAACTATATTGATGCAGTATGAGAACTATTAGAAGACAGAAAAGTAACAGTTATTAAATTACAATTTGGAAGAAAACTGGTAATGAAATTTTATTTGGACTATCTAATATTACGTAAAGCCTTTAAAGAGTACATGTCAGGAAATGAAATGATCATGATGAAATTTAGTGACTTTCTCTGTATCAATAGTAGGTAAGTTTTTATAATATGACAAGCAATACTTTGATGGAAATATATATACTGATCATTCACACATTAATATACCTGAATTAATATTTAATGTCAGGATGTAAGTGATACACCTTCCTAGTTGGCTGAGTGGATAGTTCTGCAATTTAACCAATAAGTCATAGGTTTGAATTCCACTGCAGGCATGGATGTTTGACAGTGGGAAATGAATTTTAGTGCCTGGTGTGAAAAAATACCCTGCTTATTAGAGGAAAAGAACCTTAAAAAAGTTCATGTTTGGTGTTTTCATGCTAACTGTTTGGATTACCTTCACCAACCCATATTATTCAAATGCTTATTAGCAGGTTTTCAGAGTATTAAAAAATTACATTAAATTAAAACTCCAAAATGGTGATAAAAAATCTGAATACTGACCAAACAGCAGTTTATAAATATATCCTTCAAACTTGAAAAAAAAAATTAATGTTAACAGTATTCTATTAGTGACATAGATATCTATGAGGATTAATTTTGTATGTGATTCACAGTTTATCATTAATGAACTAGTTGTGGTTGATATGATACCGGGACATTCACATTGATGTATAAGAAACTGAGGTTCCAACAAGATAATAATGTCATCATGTGAAATAATTCAATTTTGTTTTTGACTATGGAAAGTTACTTGCATGTATCATTATTTTATTAGTTCAGCTTTGAACTTTGCCAAAGCAGAGGTAGTGATATTTTTCATGAACCAAAAGGTATAAACAGTCACATTTTTATGAACCCTTATTTGGTCAAATATACAACGTATGCAAGTAGCAGGCACCAATTATTTTTTTGTAATTTCAAGTGTCATAAACAAACTTTTCCATTTTTTTTTAAAGAATAAAAAAATGCAAGAAAAGTCATTCTATAAACAACTATTTTCTAATGTTTTTTTTTAAAGCAAAATTCTTTTTTTTTAAACACATTCAGTATTTGCTTTTCCAATATTCAACACTGTCCAACTGCTATTCTTGTACATAATAACCGTAATTACCTTATATGAAAAACAAGTATGAAAAAATAAATTCAGATAAAGAGAAAATACACACACAGCTTTAGAAAATGAAAGAAAAAAACCCTATAAAAATGACATGACAAACAGATAAATGATCAATGAAATGGATGTCAACATGTAATTTTAATCAATGTTTTATAATAACATCAATAATGACTAGCATTAAATTCAATTTTATACAAAGGAAACACTATTTAACTCAATGTAAATGGCATACAACTTAAATAAATGTTTCCTTGATATGTAAAACAAATTATAATCCATACTCTTTGGAAACATACATAACATATATATATATATATATATATATGTATATACACACACACACATATATATATATATATATATATATATATATATGTAGCATCATACCTGAGATCATCTCAGCACAATTATTCTGATAAGAAGTTACATAAACAAGCAGTCATGATTTATCTGCCTAAGTTATCACATTTTTGACCACTGCATACATTCCCTACAACTAATGGGTAGTCTTCATACTCTGGACGGCTGAACCACACTGTTGTTGTTAGTTCTTATGGCTCTCTCGATATTATCATTATAATCTGCATGGTCTAAAAGATAACTTTCTTCCAGGTCTATTTCAAATCCAGGATTTGTAATAATTCTTGGCATAGTTTCATCAATTTCACCTGGAAGTTCTTATAAAAGAAATTCATGAAGTAGTATTAAATTAATTGAATGTATATATATAAAAAAAGCATAGACTTGGCTATGTGTTTACTAATCAAACAATTTCAGTTTTTACATAAATATCATATACATGAAAATTTAAATGTGCTTAGTAAGCAATGGATACGAAAAAAAAATGCTAAAATTATGAAGTCATTGCCAAAATTTCCCAAAACTAGAAATGTTTCATTAATCCTATCATCTATTATTCACAGATACGAATTTTGATGTTATCTGCAACTGTTACTAATATTCTGAAGCCATTTAAAGATCAAAGCTTAATAAATTGGGAGAACTCCATACAGCCTGTAAGGAATGTAGCAAATAGAATGTAGCTAATCCAATTTTCAGTCTCACTTCCCCATAGTGCATTTTGTAAGTAGGTATCCACCTACTAATGAAGTACATCTGAATATTGAATGACTGAGAGAAGGTTGGCAATTTGGGAGTGACTAACCAAATTCTATTTTGTTAGTTTAAACCATGCATGCACTTTGATACAAGAAAAATATCACCAGGCAATGCCTCAGCCAGTATGACCATTCCATACTGAATGATACAAAATGATGGTATGCCATCATTTTGTGTTTGGTTTAAAGCCAATACAGAATATAATTTATTTAGTCCTTTTTGTTGGAATCCTCACCTTGATGTGGTGAAGATAAAATGAAGCTAAAAAAGAGATGAAACAATCTAACAATGGGGGAAAAACAAGAAATAACACTATATTGAAAACAGACTAGATATCAAAGATAAAAAAGCATAATAAAAAAGGCTAGACAGTATTTTTCGGAATTGTGTAACATCAAAAGCACTGTTGAAAACACTATTACACAGAAGCTAGAACAGGAAGAGAAGGAGAAAGTATCCTAGAAATACAAGAGTTGAAAACAGAACAAGCAATGAAACATAGGAAAAACAATGAAATGCCAGGAGAAGATGGAATTACAGTAGAAACCAAAGATAACTCTAAGTGAAGAGTTCATGCGAGTTAGCTGTAATTTTTTTTTTTTTTTTTTTTTTTTTTGCAAAAATGATTCTAAATTTTTCTTTGCATATGTGACATAATTAAATGCTTCATTTATGCACACATATGACTGCTTAAAAATGTCATTAAACGATTACATGCATCTATTAATGAAAAAAGTAGTGATTCATTATATGATGAAATTTGCCAGTGTTTCGTATTTTATTTGAGAATATTCCTTAACTTATTGTGGTTTTTGTTTTAAGCAGGTTGGGATTGAATGAGCTAGTTAGTTTGCAAGTAAACATTGTATTTTTTTGTTTAAATATAATATTGTTGACATGGTACCAATGTGTGGATGAAGAATGGCAGCAAAGACCGTTGTCGGACATGTGTGTGAAATGTATTCGACGAGAAAATTAAAGAATATGCAGAAAGAAATTGAAACTGGAGAGAGAGTGTGTATTAAGTGTTTCAAAAGTGAGTGTCTGTTAGGTGACGAGAATGAAGCAAATATTAGTAGAGTGGATAGTACCGTAGGATGGAAAATGATGTTATTAATGTCGAAAGTGTGGCCGTGGAAATAGAGGAGAATGAAATCAACATTAATAAAGAAATTGCATGTTTGAATGCAATTTCTCTATAGGACAAAATGCGAAACTGTGAATAAATTTATATGGAATAAGAGAGAAATTAGCCAAAACACTAAATTAGCTGTATACAAGACAGTGTTTAAACCAAAACACTTGACCAAAGACTAGAGACTGCAGATATGAGTCCTGAGAAAGATTAGGGGCATGAACAGATGGCATCAATGGCAATATCTTATTAAAAATGAGGATATTAAGAAAGTACTTGATATTGTCAGCATCCAGGAATGCATTAGCATAGCTATTCTGAACTGGTATGGTCACTTAAGCAGAATGGAAGAGGAAAGATTAGCAAAACAAGTGTTCTCTGCCAGGTTGGCATGAAAAAGATCCAGAGGAAGACCAAGATATAGGTGGATTGATACAATAAAAAGTGCCTTAGAAGATAGAAATATAACACCTGATAATACTGGAGTCTTGACATTTAACAGGGTGATTTGGAGGAAAACTGTAGATAGGAAGTAAGTAATGATGTAAATTTTTCATTTAGTACTATCATATCCTGTACACCCCTTCAGGGTATATATCAGGAATTTGATGATGATGAAATCAAAGGAAGTACAGGGTGATCAAAATTAAAGTATCCTTATTTCAGGCCTTATGAAGTGCCATCCAGTAATCCAAATGAAGCAAAACTTTGCAAGAATGTCTTGTGCCTCATGCAGATATGATATCTGAGGGGGCAGGGGAAAAGCTCCAAAATTCATCACCAGAGGCATTGCATAATTTGCATAACACACAACTCAGCAGGTTCAAGGAGGGTTTATAAAGATCGACACAGGATGTTTCACTTCATGCTGGTTGTTAATACCATCCACAGTGATGGCATTAACCTTGATCCAACATGCATTAGATCAAGGTTAATGCAAATTCATCACCTGTACAAATGTCGACAAGGTCCATGTGCTTTGTGATGAATGATTAATCATTTTGAAGAAATGGGATCATTGGAAGTTAGACCTGACAGAGGTTGCAAACCAGTCAATTCACACTAAGTGAATGAGGTTGCTACTGCTGTTGTGGAGTAGGCCATGAACAACAGCACTGGTTCCTGCAGTGCATGTGCTGTATCAAGACACATGAATATGCCTTACATAACTGTCTAGAAAATTCAATTTAAGATTCCTGAGTTTCTGTCCATTCAAGATAATCCTGACACAAGAAATGCACCTGCAGGACTTTGAAAGTCGACTGACATATTCCTTGCTTGAGTGGATGCTGCATACCTGTGAATGATTTTGTTGGGAGATGAGGCTCACTTTCACCTGAACAAGGCTGTGAATACCCACAATTGCAGGATATCAGCTATACAAAACTTGCATGCAATCCAACAAATTTCTTTGCATTCACTCAAAGCTGTAAATCCACATCAAAGTGTCTGATGTGGATTTACAGCTTTGTTTACAATTGGACCATTCTTCTTTGAGGACATTCACCAGTCACATCCTCTGCTCAGTTATTGCTGAGAAGTATTGCGATATAATAAACAACCTTTTTGTGCAACAGCTACAGCAGTATCTGTGCATGGATTCAGTTATTTTGATCCCTTGCGACTTCTGGCTCTGGGGATTTATCAAAGAAAGGGATAATAACTACATGTAAAATTTGATTTTCAAGTCGCACGGTGAAAAACATATGAAAAGATAAAAAGTTACTACAATTTGTAGACCGCATTTTTATCGAAACCGCATATAAGTACTGCGTGGAACAAGGGTTACTACAATTTGTAGACCATGTTATATTGAAACCGAGTTGTATAAGTACCGTGTTATACGAGGGTTACCTGTACTTTCGTTTCTGGAAATTTTCTCTGTTCCGAGTTCTTTCTTGCTTCCTTGGTGTGTGAGAGCATTCCAGTTACGTAGAGTTCAGTGGATGTGCATGAGCTGTCATCGACGATCACAGCTGTTAAATCACAGATATGCCGTTAAATTTTCTCTAAATTTCTTGGCAAATTATGGCTGAAAAACGTCGGCATTGCTACAATACTGTATTGCATACAAGCCGTGTTGCGTATCAGGGGTGGCTTGTGCATAGGCACTGCGGAACTGCAGCACCCCCAATTTTTCTCGATATATAAATATATTTATTAATTTATTTATATTTGCTTGTAATATTTAATTTTATCAATAACAATCCTATACAATTCTCTTATTTTGTATAAAAAATAATAAAAATCCACCTTGTAGCACTTAGGAGTATGAAGGATGCCAACAGCACTATGGTCACCACAGTGTCATATTGCTACACGTGCAAGCATATGTACGTCATAGTGAGATGCGAGCTATTAGTGTAATGCGGCATTGTCCATCGCACAGTTCCAATGTTGTTTATATGCAGTTTGCGCCAGTAGTAGAGTGTTTGTAGTGCTTATCGTGTTTACTCCGTCTCTTTAAATATTTGGACATTACAATTAAATCCTTTAATTGTAATGTTCAAAAATGTAAATCTATTCCTTCAGTTACAATTAAAGGAATGGGTTTTATTTTTAAGTAATTTTGAATTACCCCAAATTTTATAATTTTATCAATAATAAACAATATTTTTTCATGTTTAATTTTTTTAAAAAATTTTTACCATAATTTTGATATTTTATCCAAACACGTATACACTGTACTTACAGTGTGTATGTATATTTCGAAAATTGCAGCATTCCCACAATTTCAAGCCACGAGCCGCCATTGTTGTGTATGCTAAAGAACATGAAACAGGGCTGCAGAGAGGCATTTCGGCCCACCCCCAACTAAGAAAATGATAAGAACTTGCCGGAATCAGGAAGAGGATCTAAAAAAAAAAAAAAGCGACTCACATTAAACATAATCTACGAAGTGGAACTGCAAAATGGCCAGAACTTTAAGTAGAACTAAATACTTGGATTTTAGACAACAGAAAAGCGGGACTTTCAGTGTCCACAAAAATGATTATTCATCAAGCAGAACTAAATACTTTTGTAGACACTGAAAGCAGGACTTTCAGTGTCTAGAAAAATTATTATTCATCAAGCAAAAGCGATAGCCACTAACACAGGGATCGCCAACTTTACTGGATCAACATCATGGTGTTCAAGATTCACGAAGAGAAACCAGCTATGCGGACTAAAACAAAAATATCACAAAAGATGCCAGCTGAATATGAAGAAAAAATTATTGAATTTCATTATGTAAATTCATTATAATATTCAGTGATAAAGTTTTTTCCCTAAAAAATGTGTACAAAAAAGGGTGCGTGTCTTATATGCCGGCAAATACGGTAATTCAAGATATGCAGATGATACAACCCTCATAGCAAAAAATGAGGAAGACCTGGAGCAGTTTATTCATTGGTTAAGATGGAAAGTAACAAAGCTGGGCTTAATTTAAACATCATCAAAACAAAAGTAATGGCATCTGGCAATTTAAATGAATTTATAATAGAGGAAGATAAAATAGAAATCGTTGAAAGTTATGATTTACTGGGGTCCAGAATCAGAAACGATAGTAAATGTGAAGATGAAATTAAAAGAAGGATAGTCATGGGAAAAAAAGTGATGCTAAACCTGGCAAAAATTATGAAAGAGAGAGGTGTAAGTAAGGCCACGAAAGTTAAAATTGTTAAAGTAATGGTATTTCCAGTAGTGATGTATGGATGCTAAAGCTGGATTATTAAGCATAAAGATAGGAAGTGAATTGATTCATTTGAATTATAGGTGTGGAGGAAACCATTAAGAATCTGGTGGACTTCAAGAATGACCAATAAGAAGGTTTTAGAGAACATAAAGACAGAATGCTTCACGGAGGGGGGGGGGGGCAATGATCACTAAACAGAAGTTGATGTACTTTGGACATATCATGCAAGCTGATGAATCATTAGAAAAGACAGTGATGTCGGGGAAGATTGAGGGAATGAGAAGAGAAGACCACAAACGAGTTGGATGGACACCATAAAAGAACTTACCAACTCGAACTTACAATTGTTGAAAGAAAGGATAAAAGTCGAAACCGACTGGATAGCACATAACAACAACATGAGAAGACAATCTGACATGTGCAACAGATGGTAGAGAAATCCAAATCGATAAAATTTACATTTAAAAATGGCCTCTAATTGATTTTAACATGGCTACAAATCAGATTTAATCATAAACTACATGCAAGTGCTTGCGAGTTATAATGTATTCACAAAGGACATGACCTATACATTTAGCATCTTATATCTTGATTTTTACAGATGACTGGATTCTTCTTGAATTTAAAAAAAGTTGAAGTAATGTTACATTCAAAATTTATTCTGCTATGTACAAAGTACAGTGGAGCCTCATAGTTTGTATTTAATTCCAGAAATCCGGTTGAACTATCAATCGTTCTAAGTCCGAATCAAGATTTTACATAAGAAATAATGGAAAGGGAAAAAATAATCCATTCCCATATCCAAAAAATTTCAATAATTTTTTTTATTTTATCTATTTTAGGTTTTTTAATGTTAATAACTTAGAAAAAATTAAACAAAATAATCTTATATTTATTTTATTCATTTTAATTATTACAACATAAAATAACAGTGAAGAATATTTTTTTAATATAAAAATCACAAAGACGAAAATAATGCTCCTGTTGTTAAGCGACTTCTTTCTGCTTCTTAGCTGGAGTTGAGAATGTTGATTCACGTTCTCTTTTTTCTGCAGAGAAGAATCTATCTAATGTTGTTTGGCGCCTGACGATTTTCTTTGATATTTTTAAAATAACCCATCATGTTGTCATCAAATAAGTTGATATTCCTGGTCACTACTGTCTTATTAGGGTGCCATTTTTCCACAATAGCTTGTGTTCTAACCCAAACAGAGAACAATTCTTGAAGGTCGGCATTGGAAATGCATCCTTTGGTGTCCTTCTCTTCCATAAAAATTTATTTTTCTGTTGTTGTTGATCATGAAGATGTTGAAGTTCTTCTGTGCTGAGTTCGGTTTTATGATCATCTATTAACTCCTCTACATCTTCATCACTCACCTCTAATCCCATAGCTTTACCCAAAGACACAATTTCATTTACAACAGACTCTTCTTCATTGACTGAAATAAAATCTGGCCAGAGTTTTTTTCCAAGCAAAAATCATTGTTTTAATAGAAACTTCTTTCCATGCCTTATCGACAATCCTTAAGCAATGAAGAATGTTGTAATGCCCTTTCCAAAATTCTTTAAGAGTCAGTTCTGTGGCATTGGTTATTTCAAAGCACTTTTGAAACATAACCTTAATATACAGTTTTTTGAAGTTTGAAATCACTTGCTGGTCCATGGGTTGTATGATAGAAGTGGTATTGGGAGCAAAAACTTTATCTTGATAAAACTGAATTCATCAACTAAATCCTCCTCTAAATTTGGGGGATGAGCAGGAGCATTGTCCATCGCTAGAAGAGCTTTTAATGGTAGATTTTTTTCAGTAAGATAAGGTTTTACAGTGGGAGCAAATTCTTGATAAATCCACTCAGTGAAAAACTCTCTGGTAACCCACACTTTCGTGTTGGTCCTCCACATGACACCGAATTTGCTCTTTATGACATTGTTCTTTTTAAAAAGACGTGGATTTTCAGAATGGTAAACGAGCAAAGGCTTTATCTTACAGTCTCCACTAGCATTACCACAAAGCAGCAAAGTAATTCTATCTTTCATAGGTTTATATCCCGGTGCCGTCTTTTCTTTTGTGATATAGGTCCTTTTGGACATTTTTTTCCAAACAAGACCTGTTTCATCATAATTAAAAATTGTTGAGATACAAATCCCTCACTATCCACATACTCCTTAAAGGTTTTTACAAATTTGTCCGCTTCTTCTACATCGGCACTCGCAGCCTCTCCATGCATGACAACACTATGGATCCCAGTTCGTTTTTTGAATTTATATAACCAGCCTCTACTCCTTTAAACTCCCCATTTTCAGTACTGGTTTCAGGTGTGTTTCTTAAGTTCACTATGCCCAATGGTGTGCCAAAACTGTCTAATGCTATACGACTCCGAGTTCCTGGACTATAGTTCGAACTGCGAATCAAATTTCTTGCGTTCTCAAGCGTTTGAACTCTGGAACATTCGAAGTTAGAAGCATTCGAACTATGAGGCACCACTGTACAAGCAAATCTATATGCACATCTGTAGTAACATTCCTCAAATGCAAAGCACATTAACTTCTTAAAAAGTCAGATCACAAACTGTGCATTTATGCATGAGAATTACATAAAAAATGTATACTATTTTTTATTTGAAAGAGGGAAACACATACTTATTGTCCCTGAATAGAAGCTGTCACAACTACTAACAAGTAAGAAATTGGCATTAATATCAATTATGCAGGCACAATTGTTTTTTTGTTCAATATTCAAATATTTAAATTCATTTAATTCCATGATGTTTGTCTGTTGGAATCTACTGTACATTACCTTCATGGACCTGTGTTTCATTCAGGATTTCTCCATGAGTGCAAGTCACAAAGATGACTCCAACGATCTAGATTTTGAGCCCTTCTCTTCCATGTTATACTCATAGATTTCACAAATGGGTCTTCTCATCTTGTAGGGGGTCTTCCTGGTTTTCTCTTTATTTTTGGTTGCCAATTGAGTATTCTATATGTCCATCTGTTATCCCTTAGTCTGGCTATCTGGCCTGGCCATCACATCTTTCTTTAGTATACTGCAGTTACCACATCTTTTATGCCTGATCTCTCTCTCTCAGTTTTGTATTTCTAACATGTTCCATTTTGCTGATGTTACAAATCCTACGTTCTATTGCACGCTGAGTTATCCTGAGAGTCTCTTTTTCTTTTCTTGTTGTGTTCCATGTTTCTGACCATGTGAGTGATGGAAGAATGTCACTATTAAATAGTTTTGCCTTTGCAGAGATGTCAAGATTTGGATCAGTAAGTGTGTATTTTAGTCTTTTGAATGGTAGCCATGTGACTTTCTTTCTTTTAAACAGTTCTTCTTCAGATAAATTGTTATTCATTTTTATTGTTTGTCCTAAGTAATTGTAAGAGTCAACTTGTTCTATAGGGATGTTATGAATACATAAATGACTGTTACTTGTGTAGATGCTTTTAATTCATTTTGTTTTTTTCTAGATTCAATTCTAAGCCTATCTCACTACTGTTTGTGTATATTTTTTCATCTATTTCTTCTAGATCTTTTGGGTTGTGAGATATCAGTACTAGATCATTGGCAAAAATAAGGATTTGTAGTTTTTCACTACTGTACATAGAGAAAACAAAGTAACAGCTTAGAACAGAGGTCAAAACAGGAAAAACATCAAGAGTAGTATGGCAAAACTGGCAGTACTTTATTCCTCTACTTATTAACAGAGATTTAGTCTGACTATTGCTTTCACTTACCTGACCCTAACACCTTCTGTGAATGATTCATAGAAATTATTCTCACAGGTATGAAGGCCTTCATCCCCATTCAACCCATAATCCACATCCACTTTCCAGGCTTACTCACAATAACCACTAATCCCATCCACAGCTTTGCAGATGATAGTACTCTCCAATCAGCCTGCTCATCTGACAAACCATGCAGTACTCTGACATCTCAGGCTGCAAGATCATCTACAATTAGCCTTAAACACTGATCCACCAACTACCTTCCTATGAGGAAAGGACAATCTTGTTATGTTCAATGCCACCAAAACACAGTCTTGCCTTTTCTCGTGCAAAAGAGATCCCAGTTCACCCCCCTCCCCTCCCCCCAGTAATACACGAATCACCAGACAAGATCAAATTTCTTTGCTTGGACTAACGTTTACCTTCAGTCTTTTCTGGCATAAATAAACAATCACAGCCATAGCCTCCTCAGCATCCAAGAAACTTGGCATTCTCTTTCATTCAAGAGCCTATGTTATACCCATTCAACTCTTCATTATATACAAATCCAAAATTCATCCATGTTTAGAATGATGTTCACATGTTTGGGGGGGCGACATACCTAAAACTTCGCTTAAAATCTTTGACACCATCCAGAGCTGTGCAATTAGGTTCATAGATGATCCCTCTCTTACAGACTCATTTCAACCTCTCCCACAGGCACAGTGTTTCAGCACTGTGTCTATTCTACAGGTACTTTCATGGTCACTGTTCCAGTGAATTGGCAACAATTATTCCTCCACTTTGTGTTGCACCTGTTAATACAAGAGTTGCAGCTGACCTTTACCATACAACTATAAACACACCAAACCTGCTTCTATTCACCACTTTTATTCTGTTCACCTCTGTCCTCTGAAAAATCCTTCCGCAAGAAGTATTCCCAAACAATTACAACCTGCAATTCTTCAAAAATCAGTAAACTCCTATCTTAGTCTTCATCTGCACCCTACAAACGGCACTGATGTGATTATAGGTCTCTCAACCTCTCATGTAAGGAATCAATATAAAAAAAATATCCAAACCTGATGTCCTCTTTCTGACTGAACCCAAATTTTTGCTACTTCAACTACAGCCCATCATAACAGTTCAAATTACACCCTGTATGATTCCTTCCACAATAAGGTAGGTGTTTGTGCCTTCATGCATTGATATTCCTTGCCAAAGGATGTCTAATCTGGAATCTCACTTTTTTGAACTCCTGTGGCTTAATATTTCTTTGCTACATTTTGTTTCATTCATATGCTGTCTCTACCATTCACCAGATTCTAAAAATCATTCTGATCACTTTGACTTTTATCTTCGAACCTCAATTTCATTCAGCTCAAACTTCCAAACAAGCATTTTTTTGGTGATTTCAATGTCCACAATTCTAACTTGATCCCTTTTTCAAATTTCACTGACCAAGTTGGAAGAGGAGGAGAGCTTTTTCCTGTAAGTAATGATTTAAAACAGATAATTCATCTTCCTACCAGAATTCCAAAGGAGTACTGATGATGCAGTACTCTTTTGTAATAACATGGAAGAACTAGGCCAAATTCTTGACATAATTAACAAGATCAGTAATAACAGAGGACGTCAACTAAATCCTAGCAAGCCAAAGATTATGGTTCTCAAAGGAAATACAAACAGGGAAGTTCTTGAGAAACAAGTTTACCTTAATGGAAAAAGATTTGAGGAAGTCAGCAAATTTGAGTACCTCATCATCATCAAATTCCTGATATATACCCTCAAGGGGATGTACAGAATATGATAGTACTACATGAAAAATTTACATCATTACTAACTTCCTATCTACAATTTTCCTCCAAATCAGTCTGTTACTTGTCAAGACTCAAACATTATCAGATCTTATATTTCTATCGTCTAAGGCACATTTTACCGTATCAATCCACCTATATCTTGGTCTTCCTCTGGGTCGTTTTCCTGCCAACCTGGCAGAGAACACTTGTTTTGCTAATCTTTCCTCGCCCATTCTGTTTAAGTGACCATACCACCTGAGATTAGCTCTGCTAATGCATTCCTGGATGCCGACAATGTCAAGTTCTTTCCTAATATCCTCGTTTTTAATATGATACTGCCAGTGATGCCATCTGTTCATGCATATAATCTTTCTCAGGCCTCTCATATCTGCAGTGTAGTCTTTGGTCAAGTGTTTTACTTCTGACCCAGCTCTCAGATCCATAAGTTAAAACTGGTTTGAACACTATCTTGTATACAGCTAATTCAGTGTTCTGACTAATTTCTCTCTTATTCCATATGAATTTATTCAATTGACTTCCTACCATACCAGCTTTGTTGATTCTGTTGTCTATTTCTTTATTTAATATACCATCTTCAGTAAAAACCGTGCCAAAGTAGCTGAAATGTTTTACTTGTTCCATAGGTGGGAACAACACAATTGACATTTTCAACAATTCTATCTATTTTCATGGTTTTTGTGTTTTTAATACTGACCTTCATACCATATCTATTACAACAGTTATTCAATTCAGTCAGGGACTCTTGCAAACTTGTAGTGGATTTATTTAGAAGTATAACATCGTCCGCATAAAGCAAAGAGCTGACATCAACATCTCCAATTCTGATATCATGTTTAATACCATTTTCCTTCATAATGTGATTCATATAGATAATGAATAACAGAAGGGATAATGTACATCCTTGTCTCACACCAGATTTAACATTAAACCATCTTCCTGTACTTCCTCCAATTCTAACTGCCAACTTACAACTCAAATACAGACTAAGTATTGCTTGATATACTGCCCTACTGACACTATAAAACTGTAGCATATTGAGTAGCTTCTCTCTCTCTTGGCACCTTGTCATATGCCTTTTCCAGATCGACAAAACTTAAATATAGATCTTTGTTATATTCCCATGCTTTCTCGACTGTTTGTCGTAAAGTGAAGATCTGATCCTGACAGCCTCTATTTGGCCTGAATCCAGCTTGTTCTTCACCAACTTTGGTGAAGATCTTGCCAGAACACTCAGTAGGGAAATACCTCTGTAATTCTCACATTCAGTTTTATTTCCCTTTTTATATATGGGTACTATTAGAGCTCTACTCCAATCATCGGCAATTCGTCCCTCCGTCCAGGCTTTCTGAACTATGCAGTGCAGCCACTATAAGACTTTTATACCACCATATTTCAGCATTTCTGGTCGAATATCTTCTACTCCTGCTACATTTCCATATTTCAAGCCTTTGATGGCTTTTTCTACTTCAAGTATGGATATGTGTTCCTGACTGTATGCCTGTTGAGTGTTTTTTACCACTGTGCTATCATTGCTTGTTTCATTTAGCAATTTTTCAAAGTAATTACTCCATACTTCAAGGATATCTTTTTCTCCTGTTTTCATGTAACCTTTATCATCTCTAACTTTTTACAGCACTCTTTCCTCCATTTCTAAGCTTCTTCAACAACCTCCAGCATATCTTACCACCTTCTTGATATTTATTTTCTATGTTCTTGCCAAAGTCCTCCCATGACTTTTGTTTAGCTAGTTTTACACAGTGTTTAGCTTTCTTACATTTGTCTCTGTATTCTCTAAGAGCATAAGCTGAATTATTTGCTAGGATCTTTCAATATGCTTTCTTCTTTTTCCTTCACTGCCTCTTTCAATTACTGTGTCCACCATGGAGTTCTGATTTTTTTATCCTTGCACCACATGCCTGTCTGGCTGAATCAATCAGGGCTTTCTTCAAGGCTTGCCACTGAATCTCCAAGGTTTGGTTCCTGTTCTCAAAATCTTTCATTGTTTCTTCAATAATCTTTGTGTATTTTAGTCTACAGTTCACATCTGAGAGCTGCTCAACTTTTATTCGCTTTAAAACTTTCTTACATGTTATTCTTTTCAATACAAAATTCAATTTTATCCTGCTCAAGACTAAATAGTGATCATTTCAAATCCTCTGTACACTCTGGTGTTCTGCACCAGGGAGAAAACATCACTATCAACAATAACATAGTCAATGAGACTTTCTTCTTATTCCTTGCCTCTTTTCTCCATGTGAATTTGTGCACATTTTTATGTTGGAACATGGTGTTAGTAATAACTAGTCCATGTCCTAAGCAGAAATCCAACAGGTATTTGCCATTATTACTCCATGATTACTCTTTTCTCCAATTTTTTCCAAAATATTTTTGTATGTCTGACAATCATTTCCGACTCTGCTATTTAGATCCCCAACTTTTCCTTTTTCATTATGTCAGTTGCTTTTTCTAAAGCATCAAAAAATTCCTCCACTTCTACCTTAGTAGAACCTTCTGTGGGACCATAGGTGCAAATAAGTCTCATTGTCCAATTCCGCATTCTGATATTTGCCCACACCACTCAACTTGAGACTGCCTGCCATTCAAGAAGATTAGCCTCGTATTTTGTGTTGAATACTATGGCTACTCCTTCTTTTCCTTGATTGTCATTTCCTGAATATAACATTTTGTATTTATTGTTCAGAAAGATCTCACCAGTTTTTGTCATTTTTATTTCAGTCACCCCTATTATGTCAATCTGGTACTTATCTAATTCCTCAGCTAGCTCCATTTCTTTGCCATTCAGGCTTCTTATGTTGATAGTACCGATCTTTAACTCTGGTGATGTTGAGTTGGGGTGTGTTTTCAGATTTGTTCCAGTAGCTGACTTTTTGCTGTTCGCCCTGGTTCACTGGCGAAAACAACGGGGGCCTTGTTTAACCGGGCGACGCACCAGCCAGTATGACATTTTGTCATGTTGTACCATCATTTTTTATTTTGGTTTAACCAATAAGAATACAATTTGGTCAGCTAAATCCCAAATTGCCAGCCCATCCTCGTTCGTTCAGTATCCAGGTAGATACCCAACAGGGTGCACCACGAGAAGGTGAGGATTGGTCATAAGTCCTGGTCGGTTCTCCACATTCCTTTAAAGGCTATGTGGAGGTCTCCTTTCAGTTATACAGCTTTGACCCTTAAGCACCCTCAAGCCATCATTTGAGTACCTTTATTAATATCCATTATTAATATGAAGAATTGCTGTTCAGAAGACATCAGAAGAATGTTAGGAATTTCTAAAACAATAGTCAGAGACTTGTCTAAAATCTGGAAGGATGGATCTATCTCCATGGGAACAAAGTTGAGGATTTTGGATGCAGTTGTTTTTCCAACAGCGACTTATGGATGTGAGACTTGGAACCTAAAATCAGATAAGAAAAGGCTATCTGCTTTTGAGATGTGGTGCTACAGAAGGCTGTTGAGGATATCATATACCGAAAGGAATACAAATGAATGGGTGTTAGAAAAGATCAGTAGAACTTTAAGGCTCCCTTAGGGTATTGACAAAAGAAAGTTAAAATATTTTGGACACATTGAAAGGATGGAAGGAGGACTTCTCAGAACAGTAATAGAAGGTAAAGTTCCTGGAAAAAGAGGAAGGGGTAGACCATCAATGAGATGGATGGATGGTGTGTGTGTGTGTGGAGCAACTAATCTTCAGAGAGTTGAAGTCTCCAGAAAAGCAAACAACAGGACTACATAGTGAGGCCTGGTGTGACACATCACTGAGCATCGGAGTGACCATACGGCATCTGTGGATGTTCAGTGAACATATAGATAGATACCAGAATTCCAGACAATCCTCTTCACTCATCGAATGCTCTGGATCTCTTAAGTTTTGTGACTACTGCTGTTGATAACTGAGATCACAATCTCATTCAAGTTTCACTTCTGGTGGAATGTCTTCCTTCAACCATTTACAACCTCATGTACGCTGCCATGACAACAATGCTAAGTGGGGGACTGATGTGACTTTTTACTCCACCTTTCTGTGGCCAGACTATTGTTTTCATTCTTCAGGTACTTGCTGTGATCTTGTTACAGAAATAACCCATGTTGGAATGGAAGCTTTCATTCCTCACTCTGTTCCAATTTCCCACTCCATATCTAAATCATGGTTCTCCAAGAAGCCTGCCAGTGTGGTCCACCAAGAAAAGCAAATAGCCTATTACAAATGGCTTGAGACCAAAATACCAGCTTTCTTCACAAGCTACATAGTTGCACACAACACTTGTAAAACCATCATTAAAAGGAAAACGTCTAAATTCAACAGGGATAAATGTAGACAACTCGCCACTTGTGCTACTAGCCGTAGGCACACCTTCTAGTCCATCACCAAAGCTTCTGGGTGTAACTTTTGTCCATCTGTACTACCCCTTCTTTCTCACCCTTACAGTAGCGTTGTATCATCACTTAAAAGATAAGGCTGGCATCATGGCTTCATTCTTCTCTTATCACTCCTTCATAGATGGCCATGTCAAATTACCTCCTCCTTTGTCTAGAACATTGTATCCCATGTCCCCTGTGACCTCCCAGAAAGACATCAGAAGAATCCTGAATAATCTGGATACCACAAAGGCAGCTTCTCCTGATGAAACCTCACTTATTGTGCTCCTGAACTAACACCTGTTCTTTATCATCTATACACTAAATTGTACTCAGCTGGCATTCACCCTACAACATGGAAGCAAGCCCATATACAGTCAGGTTCCCCAAAAGCTGATAAACGTTTACCATCAAATGTCTACTATCGTCCTATTGCTCTTGCCTCAACTTTGTCCAAAGTAATGAAGAAGGTTATCAACAGTTGACTTCTTCAACATTTGAAGAACTGCCACCAAATTTGTGACCACCAGTATGGATTTCACCAATCTCTATCCACAGGTGATCTCCTGTGGATTGAGACTGGTGAAATCTCGCATCATGCATCTCTGGACTCATTCCATGGAAACGTTTAGAGAAACCTATGCTATTGCACTTGACTGACATTTCCAAGGCTTTTGATAAGGTCATCAAGGGATCCTCAAAAAATTACCATCATTATGGACTACATTTGTCCTTGTGTAAGTAGATAGCCAGTTCTCTCTCGTCTCAGATCTATCCCTACTTGTAATGGTGGAAAATGTTCTCTCTTCAGATTTTCCTGTTAATGCTGGTGTCCATCAGGGTTCTGTCATTTCACCTACCTCTTCCTAATTTATATAAATGACCTGCTCTCATTGACTGCAAAACCGATTCATAGTTTTGCTGATGATACCACTTTTCACTTGTCCTACTCATACAAGCCTTGCAGTGATCAAACATCTCAGGCTTCAAGATCACCTGTAATAAGTGTCCCAAACACTGATCTCCACAGTATCCTTGATTGGGGTGAAAACAGCCTAGTCAATTTCAATGCTTCCAAAACACAGTTTTGCTTATTTTCTTGCAAAAAAAAAAAAAAAAAAAATCTCCACATAAGCCTCCATAAATTTAACTTAGCATCCTTTTCTACTCAAGATAGTACTTCTCTTCTGAACAGTTACTTATTCTGTAAAAATTTCCAATCCAGCTAACCTTGGAATACTGTTCTCATATTGGGATGGTGTTACAAGACCTCTCTTATAGATTCTCTTCATCCACTTTCCCATATTTCAGTTTCTGCATTGTCTCTTCTAGAGTTATTTCCATAGGGATAAATGTAGAATGGATGCTAGTTCAGCAGAACTAGCATCTATTATACCTGCCATTTCTGCTAGATCTACAGGAACTTGAGCAACAGCTACTGAATATCCTTTTACAGTTGAACTGCATACTCACCAAACCTGCTATTCCCAGCATCTTTCATTCCATCTACCTCAATCGTGTGGAACAGAGTTGCTTGTGAAGCAATTCCAAAGGATTAAAACCTCCAGTAGTTTAAGAAGAATATCAACAGATTATTTTGCTGCCTACACATGGCATTTATTTGTTATAGGCCCTTCTGCCTCTTGTCTATGGGAGTAATATATAAAAAAAATGTTTTTGTAGTGGCTTGAAACATAGTTCCATGTTTGGTTTCTAAACCCAAATTTCTGGACTGTATAAAAATTTTATTTAATACAATTCACAGACAATGCATTTTGCATATTATATTAAATGCAAGAATAAACAAATAAATAAAATTAATAAAAATTGATGGCCTGGTTGGCTGAGTGGTTCATTGGCTGGTGAAAGGCTAGTGCCCAACTTACTGAAGTGGCTTGAAACGTTTTCATGTTTAGTCTCCAGAAAAGGGTTTGTGGACTATGTTAAAATAAAATTAAAATCAAAAAAGGAATCGAGAGTCATATAGATATATAAAGCACCCTATTATAACTTTTTATGGGTAAAAGGTATATAAACTAAGATGTGCTCAAATGAGGACGGAAAAGACACACCCTAAAATTCAAAATTTTTCTAAAATAATGTAATAATTAACACTGTAATGGCTCTATATCACACTCATAAAAAACACAGGATAACAATGTACCTAAAAAGTAGCAACCAACCAACATGCTATTGGTTGTTGATTTTTTAGTAATTTATTACAGTGAGTGAGTTTGTTATAATGGCATTTACTATAGTGACATTATTGTGATTACAGCAACAGAATCCAAATAGCATGATGTAAATCAGAAGAAGCTTTCTGTAGGCAAATAAAATTATGGTACATTATTTTGTTATGGTCTATGTATTTTTTATTTTTATATAGTCTATTGTAGTCTTATTCTTCCTAAATCCAGGCTAGAAGTATCGGACTTCTAGCCTAGATTTAGAATATCTGGATTTAGATATTCTGAGAAATCTAATTTCATTTTTGCCTGAATTTGTGAAACTAAGAAGTCTAATTATGCAAATTTTGTGGTCATCAAAGAATCTATAAATTACGTAGGTTCCCCTACCTTCTCCTTTTGGCATGTCTGATGGAATAGTGATTCCTGCTGCCTTTCCTATTTTTGAACAATCACTATTTCTGTCTTCACTGAGTAGTCCCTAAATATTACTATATAATGATACAACATAAAATAATAGAATCCCTAAACCAAACAGAAATGCCAAAATAAATTTATGAAGTAAAAAAAAAAAAAATGAATTGATGAAAGAGATGGCACGAGACTGAACAGGTCACCTGGTCTGGTGTAAATCCATATCAAGAAGAAATTTTAAACAGGACAAAATTTTAGAGACAATTTTCGTTCAAGAATTTATTTTAAAGCTGCTATACCAATAAATGTGCTTTTACATAATGTATATTAATTTTACAATTATCAATAGTAAGTAATATGATCTCCTAATATAAAAAAAGTATCTTTAATTATGATCAGTTAGTTTCTAAAAATTCAATTAATCATTTCATTGTATTTTAATGAGAATAGATTTCTTAATAGATCTATATTTCTAATTCTGTTGACACACACACACACGGAAGAACAACATAAATACTCCTCCTGTGATAGCCAGAACGAATTGGTTTGCATCCTTAACAGAATTAAGTACTCTCTGAAATGGGTTTAATGATTAAATGAAATAAATGCATGTAAAAACTGATGAGATTATTTATAGATTACTTAAAAAGTTCAAACAATAGTCTCAATATTTATTTATTTATTTTTAATATTTGGTTTATATTACAGATTCCTTACCGTTTCTACCTTCTTTATAGATAAGTATGCAGCTTAAGCAAGACAAAATAAGAACAGTTCCCATAACCATAGATATTGCTATCATCCAGGCCAGTGAACTGAAATCTTCTGTATTAGCCAACATATGCTGTAAAACTTCTATAACACATGCATAAAAGAGGAAAATACTTTTATAAATTATTTTCAATGCAGAAAATGATAAATCAAACTACACAGAAATTCTAAAATTAGAACTTCAATTGAAATTTGATATATATCAAGAATACACTATACGACAGTGAAAATATACTACATTATTAAGCAAGATATTAAACGAAACAATGTTACTGAATACAAGCACGGTAGTTATCTTATTTTATGGCAAAGCAAAAGTAAGTTGTCACTGTTAATGTTTGGAATTATGGCCAAAGCGAAAAGGCCATTATATTATGTTTCTTAATCGTGTATGTGTGCTGGCTGGTTTGCAAGATTAAAAATAAGATTCCAGAAGGCAAAATCCTGCTACTCCTACAAAACATGAATTCAACTCTTTAACCAAAGGGCATTGTGAAAACTGGCTAAGATGCTAAAAGGCTCTGTAAGTTGTTAATTCTAAACTTTAAGAGGGAAATAAGACAGTTGATCAGCAGATTTGCTGATTTGTTATAACTTGGTATGGTTTAAATGGGTATTCATCAGACTCTGCTGGCCTGGATTGCCATGCAAATAACACTTCTGCTTTCCCACCAATGGGTCATAAGTTTGAACATCACTATGAGCATGGATGTTTGCAAATGTCTATAGATGAAAGATGAATTTGAATGTCCACTGTGAGATTGTCCTGCTTACTGGAGACTGAAAAAGTTCCACGTTCCATCACTAGAGAAAAGATTTCCAGATTATGTAAAAAATTAAATTAAATAAACAAAACATAAAAAGGAGCAAAAAGCTTAGTCCATGTACAATAGATTTACAACCTTTATGGGTCGAAGTCATGTATAAAAAAAAGCATATACTATATTTAACAAGAAATTATTTCTTGTTTTCATTCTCATTTTAGACAAGCAAACAGTCAGAGACTTGTCTAAAATCTGGAAGGATGGATCTATCTCCATGAGAACAAAGTTGAGGATTTTGGATGCAGTTGTTTTTCCAACAACGACTTATGGATGCGAGACTTGGAACCTAAAGAAGTCAGATAAGAAAAGGATATCTGCTTTTGAGATGTGGTGTTACAGAAGACTGTTGAGGATATCATATACTGAAGGCATACAAATGAATGGGTGTTAGAAAAGATCAGTAGAACTTTAAGGCTCCCTTAAGGTATTGACAAAAGAAAGTTAAAATATTTTGGACACAGTGAAAGGATGGAAGAAGGACTTCTCAGAACAGTAATAGAAGGTTAAGTTCCTGTAAAAAGAGGAAGGGGTAGACCATCAATGAGATGGATGGATGGTGTGTGTGTGTGTGGAGCAACTAATCTTCAGAGAGTTGAAGTCTCCAGAAAAGCAAACAACAGGACTACGTGGCGAGGCCTGGTGTGGCACATCACTGAGAATCGGAGTGACCATATGGCATCTGTGGATGTCCAGTGAACATATAGATATAAGAGAAGTTTGCATGTAAAATATCTTGAGGACTAGACTAAAGAGTTGACTTTACATTGAGCTACTCAGTATTCCCTGATGTCAGCAGATCCTTTCTCAGTCATGTATATAATGTATATAATGTTATTCACTCTGAGATCACATCAGCAGGAGAGGGAAATACATGCCTGTGAAGAGAGTGTACCGTGAGATCATAAACTAGAGAGAAATTTGATGTTAAGTCAACTGCATTCTGTATATGTGAAGCCTGGTTGAGGAGTTCAGTCCACTTACACTTTTGATGCATACTATCTAGCACCTTCTTGGTCATCCTGGCAATATCTTTCCTTCTACCTTTCTGTTTTGGAAAATATGAGAAAATCTTTCAGTAGACATTTTGTATATGTCCATACCACTGCAATCGTTTTTTGAAACATGTTATTACTAGAATATGGTAATGCAAGTCTTATCTGATCTGAATAGTTCTCATTTCAGTCAGCACTGCATCATTTATTTTCCTCAAACACTTATTTTATAAGACTGTCACCCACTATTTGATAACCCAGGTCTCTGCACAATAAAGAACTATGGGAAGTTTAGAAACACATATTCACAAGAATTATTATTACAAATATTTTGGCCTGAAACAACAAGCCATCAGGTAGGTAAAGTGGATTCTAAAAAGAAGGATATTATATGGTATCGAGATTCAATCATAAAACATATAATGGATGCTGCATCATCACTTTGAATTTTCCAGATGCTAAAATAAAAAAATAAAAAATCGCATATGCAATTAAAAAGCAGAAAAGAAAAGTAAAAGAGATGATACTTTTTGAAGGAACAAATGATTTTGTTCAAATGAAATCAAAGCAAATGAAAAAAAAAGAGGCAAGTGACCAAGATGGTGAGTGGTCTGTGGAACACTCCCTATGAAGATAGGTTGAGAGTTTGTGAATTGCAAAAGTTGGTTGATAGTTGAAAAAAAAAAAGCAAAAAAAAACAGAAACATTTAAGTTATTTAAAGGCTTTTATAAGATTGGCTAGAGGTGGAGGCAGAACAAGAGGTTCATCCCTGGAAGTTGGGCAGGAGTGTGGTTAGCATGGATGTGAGGACCAGATATTTTTTGTTTGGGGAGTGGTGAATGAATGGAATGGGTAGTAGCCTGAGTCAACTGTAAGTTCTTTGTTAATTGTTTCAAGGAGAGGTATGATAGATATTGTGCTGATAGTTTGGGTCTCCTATGATGAGTCTTAGGACTCCATGGAGATGCCCATGCAATATTAATTTGTGTGGTGATAAATACAGTATGAGAGAGGATATGACTCCCGGGGAATAAGAATATCCCCACTGCAGCCCATGCATGTCGTACGAGGTGACTAAAATAGGTACCCAGTCTCTGGGAGTCATATATATGGAGACCTGGTCATCCAGGTTGGGGGTTGGGCATGGGGCTGACGACCCCACCCTGAAAAAAAAAAAAAGCATCTTGTTAAGAAATAACTGCTGGATGGACTAAATAGTGACAAAATGGCAAATGTCTTAAGGATTTGAAAATTGGATCATGGAACGTACTTTGTCTTTACTGATCTGGAGCAATTGGATAAATACAGGATACTTGCTACAGATATACAAGACATGAGATGGACAGGGGAGGGGGATTATGGAAAAGAAAAATCATATTTTTTATAGCTTCCAAACGAAAGATCACATGTTTGGAACAGAATTCATTGTAAACAAGAGGATAAAACATCTTATCATGGACTTCAAAGGCAAGCTCACCTCGAATGTGTAGGTTACGAATTAAAGGACAGTTTTATTTGTGTACATGCTCCAACTGAAGAAAAGAATGATGATGAAAAAGAGTTGTTTTATGATGATTAGATAAGATCTATGGGTAATGTCCAAAGAGGGATGTAAAAATTATTATAGGTGATTTAAATGCTAAGATAGGCAAAGAGGATATACACACATAGGCCAACCACTGGGAAATATAGTTTACATAATGAAACTAATGATAATGGGACTAGATTGATCAACTCTGATTCTTCAAGAAATATGGTTATTTCTTGAAGAATTTATGATTAAAAATTGTAGTACAATGTTTAATCGTAAAGATATTCATAAAATGACCTGGAAGTCTTCTGATGGAGGCACCTTTAACCAAACTGATCATCTTTTAATAGATGCAAGACATCTATCCAATTTGATGGATGTTAGAACCTACAGAGGAGCAAATATTGATGCTGATCACTATCAAAGATTAGAAACAGAATCTCCAATGCAAGGAAGATATATATAGGTCCCATGCTAGAAAGTTTAATAAGGAAAGATTGAAGGAATTAGAAGTTAAAGCCAAATATGTTGAGAGAATCAGTGAAAACCTGCCTGGTGTAACCAGTGGTGAGAGTGTTAAAGAAGCTTGGGATGTTCTTAGGAATGTCATGGTGACAACAGCAAACATAGTATTAGGCAAAGTTGGTAGAGTTAAGTATAACCATTGGTTTGATGCAGAAGGTGAACGTGTGACTGTATTAAAAAAATGAGGCATATAAACAAATGCAGCAAAAGAACCACACTCATAAAGTTGTGGAGGAATATCGTTTGGCTAGAAAAAGAGAAAAAAGAGTGCATAAGAATAGAAAGAAGAAATAAAATACTATGAGGATGAACTTAAGAAATTGGAACATCTCAGAAGTATGAATGAAAGCAGATCTTTCTATCAAAAGTTAAATAGTAGTCGGAAAGATTTCCTAGAACAACGTTATGTAGGGATAAGAAGGATAAAATTCTGAGTGGGAATGAAATGATACTAGGAAGATGGGCATAGCATTTCGATGAACTATTGAATTCAAACATATCTGGTCAATTAGATGATGGGGAAGAGAGTCAAGATCTAGAAGATGTTGAACCAGTACCAACAGTTGCAGAAGTGGAGGCAGCTATTAAAAAACTTAAGAACAATAAGGCTCCAGGAATGGATAAGATGCAAGCAGAATTAATTAAAAGTGCAGGTACAGAATACTTCAAGCAGCTGTGTCAACTTATCAATGAAATCTGGATTAATGAAACAATTTGAGACAAATGGAATCTGAGTGTCATATGCCCCATCCATAAGAAAGGTGATGTAATGATATGTTCTAACTATAGAGGAATTAATTTACTATGTACACCTTATATAATTTTCTCTAACATTCTATTTAAGAGACTTTATCCCTATATAGAGAATGTTATTGGCGATTATCAGTGTGGATTCCATCAAGGAAGATCTACAAATGATCAGGTTTTTAATATACACCAATTACATGAAAAATGTAATGAATCTGGAATTGAAACACACCAACTTTTCATAGATTTTAGAACTGCATATGATAGCATAGATAGATTTAACTTATTTATTGCAATGGAGGAACTACAGATTCCACAAACACTTATTGCTTTAGTTAAAGCTACAATGAGAAATACTCATTGTTAGATCAAAATTCAGAACATGTTGTCTGATCCAATGTATATATAAAATGGTGTTCGACAATAGCACTTGAAAAGGTTTTCAGAGATGCTGGCATTAATACAGGGGGAACTATTTTCTACAAGTTAGTACAAATTATGGCATATACAGACAATATTGATATTATAGGAAGGACATGGAAAGCAATGGAAGAAACTTTCACCAGTTTAGAAAAGGCAGCAATATTAATCCTTCTCAAATCAATATTGGCTCCTATAAATTTGAAATTGTACATAGTTTTATATACTTGGGATCAGTATATAAAACTATATAAATCAAATAATCTGTTTGAAAGAAGAGTTCTCAGATATATTTTTGGAGTAGTACAAGAGAATGGTGTGTGTGGAGGAAATGATATAACCATGAACTATACAGATTATTTAATGAACCAGACATTATTAAGTACATAAAATAAATAGATTAAGTTGGGCTGGACACATGGACAGTAATAGAATATTTAAGATGTTTAATGCTAAGCTGGAAGGAAAGAGAAAAATTGGAAGTCATAAATAAAAATGATAAGATGCAGTGATGCAAGATATTAAGGATTTAGGAATCAAAAATTGGAGGAGTTTGGCACTGAATAAGGAAGGCTGGCAGAAGTTTCTGAAGAAGGCCAGGGCCCACATAGGGCTGTTGAGATAATGATGATGAGAGAGGATATGAAAGGATTGTTGGAGGAAATGAGAGGGAAGAGTGACAAAGTGAAAATAATTAGTATATCATCTAGATAACATAAACATGAATTAAGAAGATCTATGATGGTAAATGATTCAATGCATAGGCTGTGTAGAAAGAATCATTGTAAGTATCTGGATGTGTGGATTTGTATACGAGGGATTGCCCACTTGAATGCAGTTAGTATCAGGAAAGATTATTAATTGGCATGAGGCCTAAGTCAAGGAAACTACATTATGATGAGAGGAATGATGAGAATCTGTGCAAAAGAGTGACCATGTTATGTAACTGTTAATGAGAGAAATGTGCATCATCATCAAATTCCTGACATGTATCCTCAAACGGTGTACAGGATATGATAGTACTACATGAAAACCTTACATCACCACTAACTTCCTATCTACAGTTTTCCTCAAAATCAATCTGTTACCAGTCAAGACTCCAACATTATCAGATCTCAAATTTCGGTCTTCTAAGGCACTTTTTACTGTATCAATCCATCTATATCTTGGTCTTCTTCTGGGTCTTTTTACCTGCCAAACTTGCAGAGAACATTTAAAGAATGTGAGAAGTATTCTTCTCACATTCTTTAAATGACATACCACCAAAGATTAGCTCTGTTAACACATTCCTGGATGGCAACAATGTCAAGTTCTTTCCTAATATATTTGTTTTTAATATGATAATCCCATTGATGGCATCTGTTCATGCCCTTAATCTTTCTCAGGACTCTCATATCTACTGTATCTAGTCTTTGGTGAAGTGTGTTATTTCTAACCTACCTCTCAGATCCATAAGTTAAAATTGGTTTGAACACTGTCTTGTATACAGGTAATTTAGTGTTTTCACTAATTTCTTTCTTATTTCATATAAATTTATTCAGCTGACTTCCTACTATACCATCTTTACTAATTCTGTTGTCTAGTTTCACATTTAATATGCCATCCTCCCTAAAAATTGTGCTTAAATAGCTGAAATATTTTACTTGTTCTATTCTATAGGTTCTCCATTCACAATGCAGTTGATATTTGCAATGCTTCTGCCTATTTTCATACCAAATTTATTACAACAGTTATTCAATTTAGTTAGGGAATCTTGCAGACTTGTACTGGATTTATTTAGAAGTATAACATCATCTGCAATAATACGCAAAGAGCTGAGATTAACATCTCCAATTTTGATATCAGGTTTAATACCACTTTCCTTCATTATGTAATCCATATAGATAATGTACATCCTTATCTGATACCAGATTTAACACCCCAACTGGCCCTAATGTCTATAGACGTTCAGCAAAATTTGGATACGATTCTGTAACACCAATAGAATAACATGGATAATGAGTGCAATTTGGTCTCACTATTTCATCCACCATGGCCGCGGTAGAGAGGTTAACATTAAACCATCTTCCTGTACTTCCTTCAATTCTAACTACCGATTTTCAACTCAAATAAAGACTAACTATTGCTTGATATAATGCCCCATTGACACCATATAACTTTAGCATTTTGAACAGCATTTCTCTTGGCCCCCTGTCATATGCCTTTTCTAGATCTACAAAACTTAAATACAGATCTTTTTTACATTCTATAATTTTTCAACTATTTGTCATAAAGTGAAAATCTGATCCTGAGAGCCTCTATTTGGCCTGAATCCAGCTTGTTCTTCACCAAGCTTCCCTTCAACAATCCTTCTCAACCGTTTCTCAAGTATACTTGCATAAATCTTACCAGGAACACTCAGTAGGGAATTACCTCTGTAATTCTCACATTCAGTTTTATTTCCCTTTTTTATATATGGGTACTAAGTGAGCTCTACTCCAATCATGCAGAATTCGTCCCTCTGTCCAGGCCTTCTGAACTATGCAGTGCAGCCACTGTAAGACTTTTATACCTCCATACTAGAGCATTTCTGCTCGGATATCATCTACTCCAGCTGCTGTTCCACATTTCAGGTTTTTGATGGCTTTTTCTACTTCAAGTATGGATATACATTCCTGATTGCATGCCTGTTGAGTTTTTTTTTTTTTTTTTTTTTTTTTTATATCACTGTGCTGTCATCACTGCATTTGCTAAAAATTGCTAAATTTCATTTAGCAATTTTTCAAAGTAATTACTCCATATATCAAGGATATCTTTTTCTCCAGTTTTCATATCACCTTTATCATCTCTAATTCCTTTTACAGTACTCTTTCCTCCATTTCTGTATCCAGAAATGGAGGAAAGAGTACTGTAAAAGTACAACACCCTACAGAATATCTTGCCACCTTCTTGATATTTATTTTCTATGTTCTTGCCGAAGTCCTTCCATGACTTTTGTTTAGCCAGTTTTACACATTGTTTAGCTTTCTTATATTTGTCTCTGTATTCTCTAAGGGCACTAGCTGACTTATTTGCCAAGAACTTTTGATATGCTTTCTTCTTTTCCTTCACTTCCTCTTTAACTTCCTGTGTCTGCCATGGAGTTATGATTTTTTCTTTCCTTGCAGACAACCTCACCACATGCCTCTCTGGCTGAATCAATCAGGATTTTCTTCAAGGCTTGCCACTGAATCTCCAAGGTTTAGTTCCTGTTTTCAAACTCTTTCATTTTTTCTTAAATAATCTTTGTGTATTTTAGTCTACAGTTCATATCTGAGAGCTTCTCAACTCAGATGTGCATTATCAAGGAAATGATTATGTTCATTTGATTCTTACTTATTAAGAAAGTGCAAGGATGTCAGCATAAGCAAGATATTAGATAAGAATGGAGTCAGGTTGTCAAATTGGGACACACAGACTACAGAATTGAGTATATAAAAAGCAAACAGATAATTTATTGAGTGTGTACACAAATGCCAGGAGTATCAGAAACAAAGGGTAGAGTTTGATACCCTTTGAGTATGAACATGCTGGAACCTTAGATTGGGCATTAGTGCAACATGGTTATCAAAGGCAGATATACTAACTGGTATTGAGTGTAAAGAGTACAGTATTTTTAGAAAGGATAGACAGGATAGGAGAGAAGGGGTGTGTGTGGAGTTAATGATACTGGATGATTTGAATCCTGTTGGGTAGAAAGCTATGACTACAATACTAGTAACAATTTTCCATGTGGGAATGGGTTTGAAGCCATCTGGTATGAGGTAGAATCTAACACGATTGACTACATGGTGGGGTGCTGTCAGACCTAGTGATGACAATATGCATTACCACATGAACATTATGGTTGCGATGTAATTATAATAGGTGACTTTGATTTACACAAGCAGCATATGACAGAAGGAATTCAAAGTCAAAGAGTGTTAGATCTGATTATAGTGTCAGAGGGGGGGGGGGATTTTAGTTAAAGATGCGACAGTTCTGCATCCAGTTGGTGAGAGTGATCATAATGTACTGGCTCGGGAAGTGGCTAAGTTTATGGATATTCCATTCAGTAAAGGTTGCATGCTGAACTTCAAAGTAGTAAATTATCGCCGATTAAGGAAAATAATTTGTCTCATGGTATAGTTAGACAGATGGGAAGGATATAGACAGTGCATGGGAAACATTTAAAAAAATACTTAACTGATGCAATATTGGAATGTGTCTCTTGAGTTTGAAGAATAAATAGAGTGGGAGTGAAATGGATGTGCAATCTTATTAAACATAAATCAGAGAGCAAGGGAGAGAGAATGGGAGGAAACTGCAGAAAGATGAGAGAGGGTGGAAGCATGGGATATGACAGAAAGTGTGGCAATGGCAGTGAAGAGGGGTGAAAGTGTGGAGGAGATGATAGTGGATATCTTGTTGCCTCAGCATGATAATGCAGAGTGGAGGAGAAGAGTAGTGATGACAAATGAGATGGTAGCGGGAATGTGCATGAAAAGGGATCTGGAACAGGATTGCCAGATTGGCCATTTCATGGCCAGATTTCAAAAATTTGGCACTTTTTTGAACTCTGGGGCCATGAAAAAATCAGTTTGGCCATTTATGCAAATGTGGCCACTAATTTGGCCAAAGATTTCAAATCATATGCATTATTTACTTAGTTTAATATTGTTGTTGCATTGTAAGGTACCCCTTTGGTACTGTTGGTACCCCTTTACATGGCATTTGGTTGGCGGTGATGCGCTTGATGCAAATCAAGTTACTGAAAATGTCTGTTCGATGACGTCATAATGAGCCTTTGGTAGCTGGCTTATAGTTTGTTACTATGACTCCCCCAATAACACCAAGCATGCTTGAGCTTCATTCTGTACTTGTATAAAACAAGTACACAAAGCTCCCGTTCGCTACTGTTGCTATAAACGTGATCCAGTTCTGTTGATAAATACCACCAAACATGATGCAGCTTCATTTTGTACTCGTATAAAACACGTACGCAACAGCCATACCAGCTTGGGTCCATGTCTGTTTTGATCGTCTCTAGTTAGTTATGGCGTAGACTTTGTGTTGCAACTGTTGTTCTGTTGCGTGGTATCAGACATTTAGTGCTCTTTGGTGTTTGTATAAATACAGGAATATTTTGCATAAACTTTACCCGCATTGTGACAATATGCAAGTGATTTTAGTATAATTAATGAATAATTTTTTTAATATCGTTTATAAACTCGATCTTTATCTTGCTTATATTTTTGTTATTTTCCCTTTACCAGATTGGTGTTTGCTGTGCCAGATTAGTATTTGTACTACAAATTTGATAGTACTATTATCTATAATTTGTTTTTTGTTTCTTCATTTTCTGAATTGAGATATTTGTTTTTTTCAAGCCCTTTAAAATGCCCAAGTACAAGAGTGATAACAGAGGTGGAAGAAAATATAAAAAAGTGTGGGAAGTAAAATATTTGTGGCTGAAATCTTCTGATGATGGACAACATGCATATTGCATGTATTGCAAAAATAACGTGCTGCCAAAACTTTATAACATATCTGTTCACAAAAATCAAAGAAACACCAATATAAATCTCCAAGTACATCACAAACAACTCTAGATAAAGTTATCAAATCGTCCATGAATGACCAGGAAAAACAAGCAGAAATAGAACTTAGCCTTGATAGCATGTCATTCCTCAATTTGTGCTGTAGATCATATAGGTGAAGTAGTTAAGAAATTGCCAAAATAGTGTTCTTGGTGGCATTAAACTGCACTGAACCAAATGTATTGCAATTATAGAAAATGTAATTGCTGCTTCATTGAAAAAGCAACTGACAAGTGAACAAGTGGCTCATATCTGAGTCAGCTGATATATTTAAAGGTCTGTCACATTTAAATCCTACTGTTATTCTAAGCCAAACAGAAAAGGGAAAATTTTCTGATCTGCCATTTTTCCACCTAATAAACAATGTTGATGTAGTCGAAGCCCAATAAAGAAAAATTAGCCTTATTGCGTGGAATGAAGAAGAAAACTTCAAACAAGATGGAATCCCTAAGGAAGCTTTAGAATTTTGGCAAGCAGTATCCAAACACAATAATTTTAAAGAACTGTCGAATTATGCCCTAACATGCCTTATCGTGCCAGCAAGTAACGCAATAGTTGAACGAATTTTTTCTTATGTAACACCTATCAAAACTAAACAGAAACAGGATGCAAATTAAACTGCTGGATTCAATTGTAAGAATCTGTTCATTCTTAAGTGATAACAATATGTGCTGCCAAAACTTTAAATGTACTCTTGAAATGCTACAAATGCACAACAGCAAAACCCTTTACGACTCGACTGCAGAAAAAGAACAAGATATTCAATATCTTGAGGAAGTGCTGTCAAATTAACAGCTGAGTTTCACTGTATTTTAAGTTTAATTTAAAATATTTTTGATGATATGTAATCAAATATATATAGGCATAATTTATGCACACTTAATTGTTGGTATGTTAATTCACACAATTCAATCATTTTATATCTTTGGCCTAATACTTTTAAAAGTGGCAATTTTTGGCCATAAGCTATTGTGTTCACCTGGCAACCCTGATCTGGAACATGTGCATGCATGGAGTGCATTTGAGGATGGAAGGGAGCTGTATGCAAGAGATTGACTGCATTTGAATGCAGAGGACAAGTGAATGTGTCAGAACAGGGAAACTAGAATTGCACAGGTGGAACGTTGCAAGGATGTATCCTCATGTGCGGATAGTGGCTTGAGAAATAAGGGGGTGTACACTATATTATAGAGCCAGGTGGAATATGAGAGGGAGTAATAATGGCTATAAGAAGGCTTGCAATACAATGGTTTTTCTGTATACAAATGGTAGGAGCATTAGGAATAAATGGCATGAGTTTGTGGCATTGATTGACTCAGGCTCTCCAAAGGTTGTTGGTATCAATAAAACTTTGTTAACTGAGGAAGATGTTCTAAGAGGGATAGAAATTGAAGGGCATAGCATATTTCAGCAGGATAGGGAAGGAAAACATGGTGGCAGAGTATTAATGATAGGAGATGAATTGTGCACTTTCAGGGTGGAGAATCTCAGTGGAAATTACATTAATTACTTTGAGAGATTTTGGTGTGAGATGAATGCTTATAGGATATTTAGTGGGATGCTGCTACAGACCAGAGAATATAGATGATGAGGGAAATGTTTAGGCAAATTAGTTTGGCATGTGTGAAGTGAGCTATCATTATGGGGAGGGGACTTCAATTATAGTAATATAAACTGGGAAGAAGAGATACCATGAAATAATAAGAGAACTGAATATTTGGATAGCCCGTGTAGCTCAGCGGATGTGGCGTTTGCACACCGCCGCGCTTGGCCGTACGAAGGAAGACTTGGTTTCGAGTCTAGTCGGCGACTAGAGGAAATTTTTCTAAGCCTTTTTTCGACCGGTTCCTGAGTTAGTCGATCTCTGGCACGGGCAAGCAGGTTTTTCCTCCCGGAAACTCGGGTTTTTCGTCCTGTAAACTCAAGAAAATCGATCATAGAACCCACATTATTTCAGACATTAAATATATTGTGTTAGGGTTAGGGACCAAGAGATGGTGGCACATTTGAGCCATCTCTCTTCACTGCGTACCGCTTAATTAGTGATAGCCTTGGGCCATCTGTCTCTGATTGGGTACCAGTGGAGATTGAACTGCCCACTCAGTCTCCAAAAGTTAGATAGGGCTAAATGGCCTCGCCTACTCCCGTATACAGGAATAAAAAGGCGTTAGCTGATTTTTTTTTTTTTTTTTTAATATTTGGATTTCTTGAGGAACAACTATCTTAGGCAGCATGTAGTATAGGAAACATGAGGATTGAGAGTTCTGGATTTCCGTAGCATCAGAGAATCTGATTGTTACTGAGATGGCATACTACTTGCTCCCCCATTGGTGAGAGTGACACCAATGACAGATTGCATACCTTGAGTGAAGAAGAATATTTGACTCCAAATTGTTTTATAAGATAAAGCAATTTGGAGTCAAATGGATGATAAAAGGAAAAAAAGGGGAATTGCAGAAGAAAAAGAGATTATGGACAGCATATAAAGAAAGAGGTAGAGAACAGTTCCATGAGAAATATAAAGCTCAGGCTAGAAAGGTGACTAGTGTTGTAAAGAGAGAAAAATTAGAATATGAGAAGAGAATGGCACTGCAATACATGGAAAATCCCAAGGAATTTTTTCACTATGTGGTGAGTAGCAGATGACATAGCTGAACTATTTAACGATCACTTTATTAGTGTTCCATCCTGGTACTACAGGCTTTATTCCTAATGAGTGGCGAAGTGTTAGAAGAATGAAGATGTTGTATTCGAATACTGAATACACTAAATGTCAATAAGGCAGGGAGAGATGGAATTTCACTATGTATTTTAAGGGAATGTGCTATAGAACTGACCGTGCTGTTAACTTGGCTGTTTAAAGTCTTGTAACGGGGCAGGTTCCTAAAGAGTGGAAGGAGGGAAACATAGCACCATTGCATAAAGGTGGTGGTAGAATGGAGGTATCAAACTATAGGCCTGTTTGTATTTCTTCTGTAGTTAAGATTTTGGAGAAATTGATAAGAACTCATATACAGAATTGGGAAGATGAGAGTGATATTATTTATGCAGGCCAGCATGAATTTATTAAAGGGTACTCTTTTAGTAATCTGGTTAGCTTTAGCAATAGAGTAACAAGTGCAATGGAGGAAGGTCAGACATACACTGTCTTTTATTATTATTTTTTTTTTTGATTTTTCAAGGCATTTTGACAGGATGTGACATGACAAGTTGATTTTTAAGTTACATCAGGGTATAGGAAGGTTACTAGTGGAGTTTCACAGGGTTCAGGCCTGGAACCATTGTTGTTTAATCTTTACATTAATGATATTGTCACAGAGAGAGAGATGTTCAGTTGTTTGCAGATGATGCGAAGCTTGGGAGGGTTACTAGTAATATGCTGATGTTTTGGCTATTCAAGATGATTTGAATAAGCTGGAAGGGTGGGCAAAAGCATGGGGATGTCATGTCAGTTTAATTCAACTAAATACAGTGGTGCCTCGTAGTTCGTATTTAATTCGTTCCAAAAACCCGTTAGAACTATGAATCAAGATTTTACATAAGAAATAATGGAAAGGAAAAAAATAATCCATTCCCATATCCAAAAAATTTCAATAATTTTATTTTATTTTATTTATTTTAGGTTTTTTAATGTTAACAACACAGAAAAAATTAAACAAAATAATCTTATATTTATTTTATTCATTTTAATTATTACAACATAAAAATAACAGTGAAGAATATTTTTTTAATATAAAAATCACAAAGACGAAAATAATGCTCCTGTTGTTAAGCGTCTTCTTTCTGTTTCTTAGCTGGAGTTGAGAATGTTGATTCACGTTCTCTTTTTTCTGCAGAGAAGAATCTGTCTAATGTTGTTTGCCGCTGACGATTTTCTTTGATATTTTTAAAACAACCCATCATGTTGTCATCAAATAAGTTGATATTCCTGGTCACTACTGTCTTATTAGGGTGCGATTTTTCCACAATAGCTTGTGTTCTAACCCAAACAGAGAACAATTCTTGAAGGTCGGCATTGGAAATGCATCCTTTGGTGTCCTTCTTTTCCATAAAAATTTATTTTTCCACTTCTTTTTGTTGTTGATCATGAAGATGTTGAAGTTCTTCTGTGCTGAGTTCGGTTTTATGATCATCTATTAACTCCTCTACATCCTCATCACTCACCTCTACACATTTTCATTTACAACAGACTCTTCTTCACAGCTTACTACTTCACTGACTGAAATACAATCTGGCCAGAGTGTTTTTCCAAGCAGAAATCCTTATTTTAATAGAAACTTCTTTCCATGCCTTATCGACGATCTTTAAGCATTTGAAGAATGTTGTAATGCTCTTTCCAAAATTCTTTAAGAGTCAATTCTGTGGCATCGGTTATTTCAAAGCACTTTTGAAACATAACCTTAATATACAGTTTTTTGAAGTTTGAAATCACTTGCTGGTCCATGGGTTGTATGATAGAAGTGGTATTGGGCGGCAAAACTTTATCTTGATGAAACTGAATTCACCAACTAAATCCTCCTCTAAATTTGGGGGATGAGCAGGAGCATTGTCCATCACTAGAATAGCTTTTAATGGTAGATTTTTTTTCAGTAAGATAAGGTTTTACAGTGGGAGCAAATTCTTGATAAATCCACTCAGTGAAAAACTCTCTGGTAACCCACACTTTCGTGTTGGTCCTCCACATGACACCGAATTTGCTCTTTATGACATTGTTATTTTTAAAAAGACGTGGATTTTCAGAATGGTAAACGAGCAAAGGCTTTATCTTACGGTCTCCACTAGCATTACCACAAAGCAGCAAAGTAATTCTATCTTTCATAGGTTTATATCCCGTCTTTTCTTTTGTGATATAGGTCCTTTTGGGCATTTTTTTTCAAAAAAGACCTGTTTCATCGCAATTAAAAACCTGTTGAGATACAAATCCCTCACTATCCACGTACTCCTTCAGGCTTTGTACAAATTTGTCTGCTTCTTCTACATCGACACTCGCAGCCTATCCGTATATGACAACACTATGGACCCTAGTTCGTTTTTTGAATTTATCGAACCAGCTCTACTTCCTTTAAACTCCCCATTTTCAGTACTGGCCTCAGGTGTGTTTCTTAAAATCACTATGCAGATGTTTGGCTTTCTCACAAATAATTCTCTCACTAATAACGTCACCACGTAATTGCTTCTTGTTTATCCACACTAAAAGGAGTTTTTCCATCTCTTCAATAACATGTGATCTCTCGGAGGTCAATGTTGTCACACCTTTAGTCCACATTTGCTGCTTTTATTGCTTCCTTATTCTTAAGAATGCTACTTATCGGTGAATTTGACATTTTAAACATCGTCGCCAGATCAGTCAAATGTGTACCGCTTTCGTGTTTCATGATAATTTCTTTTCTCATCTTAGTTGTCGATACTACAACTTTT